>NW_027465033.1:0-7500 GCF_043290135.1 Rhipicephalus microplus
AAACGTCGCCGGCTCGTGGCCATGCGATCAGCACAAAGTTATCCAGAGTCACCACACAATACGGGCCGAAACCCGATCGATCTTGGTCTAATAAAAGCACCCGTTACCCAAAGGGCTCCAGGCTCACTGCATGTATTAGCTCTAGAATTGCCACAGTTATCCAAGTAGGAAGAAACGATCTAAGGAACCATAACTGATTTAATGAGCCATTCGCGGTTTCGCCTTATTTCGGCATGTACTTAGACATGCATGGCTTAATCTTTGAGACAAGCATATGATTACTGGCAGGATCAACCAGGTAATCGTTCGACTGCGCGTCCGTCCTCGCCCTCGGCGGGCCGGACGCAGTCTGTGTGCGGCGGAGGCCACCTTCAGGCGCCCCAACACGCTTATTTTGCACTCCGAGATGACGGCGTTCGAGCTCGCTACGGCACAACCTTCCCGAAAGACGAGTGGGAGCCGTGCGGCAAGAAGCACGTTCATGCTCGCTCTTTTTCGTTGCATCGACTCGGTCGCGCCGTGCGGGTTGCCCAAGCCCGCTGCACTGTCGGTGGACCGGCCGGAACTAGCAACGGAGCCGAGACTGCAAAGCCGCCAGACGACGGGTCACGCCCGCGTCTTCGGCGCTTTCGCATCTGAATCGCCCGAGGACGACACGGAACACACCTCGATATCGTGGTAAAACGGCACCGTCCGACAACCAGCCCCTAACGCATCAAGCGGATGAGGCTGCAGACGACTGCCGTGGATTCCCCTGGAGCAGACCCGAGGACACGCTTGACGAGGCCGAAGCCCGCCGCATATCAGACACCCGGTCGCTTTCGCGTACGCCGCTCACGAGAACCCCCACATAATAGCAGCGATAAGTACCCAGACCTCCTTGGGCCCTAATACGAGCGTACTCGAGAAAATTTCACCGCGGGTGTGCCCCGAAACGTGTGGCATGTTGAGCGTGCCACAAGTCTACGTCGCTCTCAAACCCGCCGAGGTCGTAGAATTTGCGACCCTACTCACGAAATTCCCACCGAGGATACGGCCGCAAACGTACCGCACCTTGGGTAGGCCACGAGTTTGTGCAACACTACGCTGACGGCACAGCACCGAGGTCGTGCGCGCACGCACGGGAAAATTCCGCCGCGGTTTCTGCCGAAAACGTGAGGCACCACGACTCTCCGCAAGTTCGCGTCGACTGCGAAAGACCGAAGTCGTGAACGACGTGTCCGCTACTCGCCGCCGACACGCTGGACACCAAACGTACAACGACTCGACGGCGTCGTAGAGGCCCACGACGCGGTTTTCCTTAACGACGTCTCGGCGTGGCACCGACAGGTTAGAACGGCCGACCAACGTTCCCTGTCCGCCGTTCGGCTCAGTCGAAGGGCTCGGCGACTTCGGCAACGCTGCGAAGCCGCACGGTGACGCACGCCATGTCCCCATTTTTTTTTTTCTTTCTGCGTCTGCCGGGGTGCCCCTATAATAGCAGCGATAAGCACCCAGACCGCCGTGGGTCGCTCGCCCCGGCTGACGTGGTTTTTCGTACTCCTGCGGCGGTCGCCGTCAAGCACGTCCAAATACGCTACTTTCGTGGGCGCATTCACGCTCTTTCGCTTCGCCGGAGTGCCAGCACTCACTCTGCCAAAAACGGCGAACATCCGAGCGGCGGTTCCCACTTTTGCGTCGGCGTCGCAAACCCCGCCCCGGCAGACGAGGTTTGCCGTACTCGTGCGACGGTGGCCGGCGGGCACGTCGAAAGACGCCGATATCGTGCGCGAATTGGCGCACCTTGGCTTCACCGGAGTGCCGCCACTGACTCCTCCAAAAACGGCGAAGATCCGAGCGGCGCTTCCCACTTTCGCATCGGCGTCCCGAACTCCGCCCCGGCTGACGCGGTTTACCGTACTCGTGCGACGGTCGCCGGCGAGCACGTGGAAAGACGCCGATATCGTGCCCGAATCGGCTCCGTTCGGCTTCGCCGGAGTGCCAGCACTGGCTCGGCGAAAGACGACGAACATCCGAGCGACGGTTCTCACTATTGCGTACGCGTCGCAAACCCCGCCCCGGCAGACGCACTTTGCCGTACTCGTGCGACGGTCGCCGGCGAGCACGTAGAAAGACGCCGATATCGTGCCGGAATCGGCCCCGTTTGGCTTCGCCGGAGTGCCAGCACTCACTCGGCCACAAACGGCGAACATCCGAGCGGCGGTTCCCACTTAGCCGTCGGCGTCCCGAACTCCGCCCCGGCAGACGCGGTTGCCGAGCTCGTGCGACTAGCGACCGCGAAGCCGTCTCGCGACGCCGCTTTCGTGCGCGGCTCCCACTGCGACCTGGGTCACCCGAGGTCGACGAGCAAAAAAGAATGTCGAAAAAAATTTTTTTTTTTTTTGCGTCTGCCGGGGTGCCCCTATAATAGCAGCGATAAGCACCCAGACCGCCATGGGTCGCTCGCCCCGGCTGACGTGGTTTTTCGTTTTCCTGCGGTGGTCGTCGTCAAGCACGTCCAAACACGCCACTTTCGTGGGCGCATTCGCGCTCTTTCGCTTCGCCGGAGTGCCAGCACTCACTCTGCCAAAAACGGCGAACATCCGAGCGGCGGTTCCCACTTTTGCGTCGGCGTCGCAAACCCCGCCCCGGCAGACGAGGTTTGCCGTACTCGTGCGACGGTGGCCGGCGGGCACGTCGAAAGACGCCGATATCGTGCGCGAGTCGATGCTTCTTGGTCTCGCAGGAGGGCCGCCACTCACTCCTGCAAAAACGGCGAAGATCCGAGCGGCGCTTCCCACTTTTTCGTCGGCGTCGCAAACCTCGCCCCGGCAGACGCGCTTTGCCGTACTCGTGCGACGGTCGCCGGCGAGCACGTCGAAATACGCCGATATCGTGCCCGAATCGGCCCCGTTTCGCTTCGCCGGAGTGCCAGCACTCGCTCGGCCAAAGACGACGAACATCCGAGCGACGGTTCCCACTATTGCGTACGCGTCGCGAACCCCGCCCCGGCAGACGCGGTTTGCCGTACTCGTGCGGCGGTGGCCGGCGGGCACGTCGAAAGACGCCGATATCGTGCACGAATTGGCGCTCCTTGGCTTCACCGGAGTGCCAGCACTCACTCGGCCAAAAACGGCGAACATCCGAGCAGCGGTACCCACTTAGCCGTCGGCATCCCGAACTCCGCGCCGGCTGACGCGGTTGCCGAGCTCGTGCGACTAGCGACCGCGAACGCGTCTCGCGACGCCGCTTTCGTGCGCGGCTCCCATTGCGACCTGGGTTACCCGAGCTCGACCAGCAAAAAAGAAGGTCGAAAATTTTTTTTTTTTTTTCTGCGTCTGCCGGGGTGCCCCTATAATAGCAGCGATAAGCACCCAGACCGCCGTGTGTCGCTCGCCCCGGCTGACGTGGTTTTTCGTACTCCTGCAGCGGTCGCCGTCACGCACGTCCAAATACGCCACTTTCGTGGGCGCATTCGCGCTCTTTCGCGTCGCCGGAGTGCCAGCACTCACTCTGCCAAAAACGGCCAACATCCGAGCGGCGGTTCCCACTTTTGCGTCGGCGTCGTAAACCCCGCCCCGGCAGACGCGGTTTGCCCTACTCGTGCGACGGTCGCCGGCGAGCGCGTCGAAAGACGCCGATATCGTGCGCTAATTGGCGCTCCCTGGCTTCTCCGGAGTGCCGCCACTCACTCCTCCAAAAACGGCGAAGATCCGAGCGGCGTTCTCCACTTTCGCATCGGCGTCCCGAACTCCGCCCGGGCTGACGCGGTTTACCGTACTCGTGCGACGGTCGCCGGCGGGCACGTCGAAAGACGCCGATATCGTGCCGTAATCGGCCCCGTTTGGCTTCGCCCGTGTGCCAGCACTCACTCGGCCAAAAACGGCGAACATCCGAGCAGCGTTTCCCACTTTCGCATCGGCGTCCCGAAGCCCGCCCCGGCAGACGCGGTTTGCCCTACTCGAGCGACGGTCGCCGGCGATCACGTCGAAAGGCGCCGAATTCGTGCACGAATCGATGCTTCTTGGTCTCGCAGGAGGGCCGCCACTCACTCCTGCAAAAACGGCGAAGATCCGAGTTGCGCTTCCCACTTTTTCGTCGGCGTCCCGAACTACGCCCCGGCTGACGCGGTTTACCGTACTCGTGCGACGGTCGCCGGCGGGCACTTCAAAATACGCCGATTTCGTGGGCGCATTCACGCTGTTTCGCTTCCCCGGAGTGCCAACACTCACTCTGCCGAAAGCGGCGATCATCCGAGCGGCGGTTCCCACTTTTGCGTCGGCTTCGCAAACGGCGCCCCGGCAGACGCGCTCGTGCGACGTACTCGTGCGACGGTCGCCGGCGAGCACGTCGAAAGACGCCGATATCGTGCTCGAATCGACCCCGTTTCGCTTCGCCGGAGTGCTGCCAGTCACGGCGCAGAAAACGGCGAACAAGTGTTTTTTTTTTTTTTTTTCCTAGAATTTGTGTTATAGAAGGCACATTTGATATCGGACGATAATTTTCAACTTTATCACGCGCACCGATTTTCGTGTAGAGGTTTGCAAGTTTATGGGAATTTCTCCACTTGGAATAATGCGATTTAGTAGTACTACGAGAACTTCATGGATGTACTCAAGGGTACGGGGCAAGTCAGTTACGTCAACACCTGCAGATTTTTTACACTTCAAACTGAAAATTGTTGGTTGTGAGTCCTCGTGTGATATTAAAGGCCGATTCGCTAACACATAGAACAAAGAAAGAAAGGAAGAAAAAACGCCCGCGCTCGCTCAAGAAACCTGGGTTCGCAACAAGTGGCAACAACAAGCAACCGAGCGAGTGCGCCAAAACCCGTGGCGGCCGAACAAACGCGAAGTCCCAACCGCGTCAGCCGGGGCGGCACGGGACAGGAAAAATCACTTCAGCCGGGGCGGCGGGGCACCGAATAAACCTCGTCACCTCGTCGCAGGATAAAAGAGGAAACAAAAAGTCTAAACAGCGTCTGCTGGAGCGAATGCGTAATAAAACAACAACAACAACAAAAAAAAAAAACACCCGCGCTCAAGAAGTCTGCAATCACCACAAAAGGCGACTGTGACCGAGCAGCGTCAGCCGGGGCCGTGCGGAAACGGAAAAACCGCGACTACCGGGGCGTCGAGGCACCGAAAAATCCACTTCAGCCGCGGCGAAAAAAAAAAACAAAAAGAAAGACGGAGGGGGGGGGGGAACCACGTCTGCCGGGGCGAAGGAAAAAAAAAAAACGCGTCTGCCGGGGCGAGCCCGGGTGCGGCACCACCGGGAAAACTGTGGCAAACAGACATGGCGATCGAGTGAGTGGGCCGCCAGCCAGGCTCAGCCAAAAAGTGCAAAGTCCGAACTGCGTCAGCCGGGGCGGCAAAAACCACGTCAGCCGGGGCGGCGCAAAAAACCGCGTCTGCCGGGGCGGCACGAAACCGCGTCAGCCGGGGCGGCGCGAAAACTGCGTCAGCCGGGGCGAAAGAAAAAAAAAAAAAAAACGCGTCTGCCGGGGCGAGCCCGGGTGCGGCACCACCGGGAAAACTGTGGCAAACAGACATGGCGATCGAGTGAGTGGGCCGCCAGCCAGGCACAGCCGAAAAGTGCAAAGTCCGAACCGTGTCAGCCGGGGCGGCAAAAAACCGCGTCAGCCGGGGCGGCGCAAAAAACCGCGTCTGCCGGGGCGGCACGAAACCGCGTCTGCCGGGGCGGCGCGAAAACTGCGTCAGCCGGGGCGAGCCCGGGTGCGGCACCACCGGGAAAACTGTGGCAAACAGACATGGCGATCGAGTGAGTGGGCCGCCAGCCAGGCTCAGCCAAAAAGTGCCAAGTCCGAACTGCGTCAGCCGGGGCGGCAAAAAACCGCGTCAGCCGGGGCGGCGCAAAAAACCGCGTCTGCCGGGGCGGCGCGAAAACCGCGTCTGCCGGGGCGGCGCGAAAACTGCGTCAGCCGGGGCGAAAGAAAAAAAAAAACGCGTCTGCCGGGGCGAGCCCGGGTGCGGCACCACCGGGAAAACTGTGGCAAACAGACATGGCGATCGAGTGAGTGGGCCGCCAGCAAGGCTCAGCCAAAAAGTGCTAAGTCCGAACTGCGTCAGCTGGGGCGGCAAAAAACCGCGTCTGCCGGGGCGGCACGAAACCGCGTCAGCCGGGGCGGCGCGAAAACCGCGTCTGCCGGGGCGGCACGAAACCGCGTCAGCCGGGGCGGCGCGAAAACTGCGTCAGCCGGGGCGAGCCCGGGTGCGGCACCACCGGGAAAACTGTGGCAAACAGACATGGCGATCGAGTGAGTGGGCCGCCAGCCAGGCACAGCCGAAAAGTGCTAAGTCCGAACTGCGTCAGCCGGGGCGGCAAAAACCGCGTCAGCCGGGGCGGCGCGAAAACCGCGTCTGCCGGGGCGGCACGAAACCGCGTCAGCCGGGGCGGCGCGAAAACTGCGTCAGCCGGGGCGAGCCCGGGTGCGGCACCACCGGGAAAACTGTGGCTAACAGACATGGCGATCGAGTGAGTGGGCCACCAGCCAGGCTCAGCCAAAAAGTGCTAAGTCCGAACTGCGTCAGCCGGGGCGGCAAAAACCGCGTCAGCCGGGGCGGCGCAAAAAACCGCGTCTGCCGGGGCGGCACGAAACCGCGTCAGCCGGGGCGGCGCGAAAACTGCGTCAGCCGGGGCGAAAGAAAAAAAAAAAACGCGTCTGCCGGGGCGAGCCCGGGTGCGGCACCACCGGGAAAACTGTGGCAAACAGACATGGCGATCGAGTGAGTGGGCCGCCAGCCAGGCACAGCCGAAAAGTGCCAAGTCCGAACTGCGTCAGCCGGGGCGGCAAAAAACCGCGTCAGCCGGGGCGGCGCAAAAAACCGCGTCTGCCGGGGCGGCACGAAACCGCGTCAGCCGGGGCGGCGCGAAAACTGCGTCAGCCGGGGCGAGCCCGGGTGCGGCACCACCGGGAAAACTGTGGCAAACAGACATGGCGATCGAGTGAGTGGGCCGCCAGCCAGGCTCAGCCAAAAAGTGCCAAGTCCGAACTGCGTCAGCCGGGGCGGCGCAAAAAACCGCGTCTGCCGGGGCGGCGCGAAAACCGCGTCTGCCGGGGCGGCGCGAAAACTGCGTCAGCCGGGGCGAAAGAAAAAAAAAACGCGTCTGCCGGGGCGGCAAAAAACCGCGTCTGCCGGGGCGGCACGAAACCGCGTCAGCCGGGGCGGCGCGAAAACCGCGTCTGCCGGGGCGGCACGAAACCGCGTCAGCCGGGGCGAGCCCGGGTGCGGCACCACCGGGAAAACTGTGGCAAACAGACATGGCGATCGAGTGAGTGGGCCGCCAGCCAGGCACAGCCGAAAAGTGCTAAGTCCGAACTGCGTCAGCCGGGGCGGCAAAAACCGCGTCAGCCGGGGCGGCGCAAAAACCGCGTCTGCCGGGGCGAATGCAAAAAAAACAAAGAAAAAAGCCCGCGCTTAATCAAAAGAAAACAAAGAAAAAAGCTTGCGCTTAATCAAAAGAAAACAAACAAAAAAAGTTCGCGCTTAAGCCTGG
>NW_027465033.1:12500-25000 GCF_043290135.1 Rhipicephalus microplus
ATAATTGTACAGATTTTACCAGTAACTTTATTTCATTAATGAATGTATTCGTGCTATTTGTATTATTTAATCCTCTAAGGCATGACAAACTGTCTGTGTTGATTTGAAATTCATCATTACTTTGCAAGTCTTTGATGTATTGAAGTGCTTTAATTATGGCCACTGCCTCTGCTTCAAAATTTGAGCTGTATGTTGGTAACGCATATTGCTGTGTGTTAATAATTTTATTATTATTATCCATGTGAACGAATGCCGCTCCTGTAGTTTTATCTGTTTTAGATCCATCCGTGTATATCAAGTTTTTGATTGTATTTGATTTTAATGATTTCGTTGGTATAGCCACTCTATCTGCAGGATGTGTACTCCTTATGTCATATTTATTGGATATGTCTTCACTATTGAATATCTTGTCTTCCCATGTGAATGTCTCTTTATTGTGGAGGATTCGATATATTTTGATTTCCTTCTCTATTGTTAGGTGTACCGGCGGGACATTTGCAATAACAGGCAATACCATGTTTGAAGTTGTGCGAAAAGCATTTGTTATTTTGATAAGTGGTATACGTTGAATTGCTTGCAATTTACGTAGAATGTGTTGGTGTGGTCTATACCATGCCGGTGCTGCGTATGTGATCATTCTTTCTGCAGCTCTAATATATATATCCCGTATTTGTTTGCTTGACATGCCCCATGTATTGCCAGAAAATCGAGCTAGATTAGATGTTAACTTATTAACCTTGTGTTTAATTTCATCCAAATGTGGGAGGAATGAGAGTTTACTATCGTATGTAACTCCTAAAATTTTTAGGTTATTGGAACATTGTATTTTCTTTTCTCCTAGTTTAATAATTGGTGGTCTGTTTTGATAATGTTTTCCTATAATTAAAAACTTACTTTTCGCCAAGTTGAAGGTCACTGTTTTCTTTTCTGCCCATTGTTGTATCATTTCTAAAGCTTGATTTGCTGTGTCTTCAATTACTTTGCGTGTGGGTCCTTGTATTATAATTGTTATGTCATCTGCAAACGCTTGAATTTTTGTATTTTCGGGGAAATCTGTTTGGAGTAAGTCTGAAATTGTTATGTTCCAAAAAAGTGGGCTTAGTGGCGAACCCTGTGGAGAGCCTTGTTTGAGATTCTTTTCAATGTTTAAGTGTGGTGTGGTGTAGGAAATAACTCTATTCATTAATGTGTTCAATGCTAGGGTGCCAATATCGCTAGGACACTTAACCCTTTCGAGGTATTCTTTAATATATTTTGGTTGTATATGATTAAAAGCATTCCTAATATCTAATGAGATTAAAATTGTTTTGCATGTTGTGTTGCTGGTAATAGTGTTTGATATTTCTTCTAGAGCGTCTGTCGCCGATGTGCTGTGTGTAAATCCAAACTGGTTTTTTGGGAAAAAATTGTTTACATATAAAAAATAGTATAATCTATCATTAAGAAGCTTTTCTAACACTTTTCCTAGTATGGAATTAATTGCCAGCGGTCTGTAATGTTGTGGTTTCGGATTATGTATGTCCAGTTCCTTTTTCGGTATTAGTATTATTTTAGAATTCTTCCAAACTGACGGGAAGTGTCCTAGTTTTAATGCAGCATTGAAAATGTTAAGAAAAAATTTTTTATGTTTCAGATAAAGACACTGGATTAATTGCGTAGATAAGTTATCAGGGCCTACTGCGACTTTTTTGCGGAGGTTATTCACCACACTATTCATTTCTTCCTCCGTAAAAGGTTTATCATTATCAGTAGTTTCTAATCTTATCTCTTCCTCTACATTTGTTCTTTCTGTTAACGTGGGGAATAAAGTTTCTAATATGTAGGTAAGTGATTCTTCTATTGATTTCGTTTGTTTATTTCCGGATAATTGCATGGACCTAATTAAAATGGGTGTTTTTAATTTTTCTGCTGCTATTTTGTATGGGAGTGTGAATGGATTGTTTTTTGTTACTGTACTGCAAAGATTTTTCCAGGATTCATCTCTTGCTTTACTGACTTGTTCTTGATAACTCTTAAGATTTTGAAGGTAGTTTTCTCGATATATAGTTCTTTGTTCTCCTCTTGCCTTTTGAAAACGTCTTCGTAATGCCCTAACTCGTTTCCTCTCTATTTCTAATTCTGCGGTCCACCACTTATTATATGTGTTTGAACAATTATTTATATTTTTCGAATATTTCTTTTTTAATCTGTTAATTTTTTCATAAAAGTGCTTTGTGACAAACTCTAATCTTCTAATAGTGTTAATCTCATATTCTGCTGTTTCTTTCATCCAAGGGTCTTTTTCTAATTCTTTAAGTAGCTTGTGCTCTCCATTTTGCGTTAGTCGTTTTTCCTGTTTTACTGCTTCATTAAATAAGTTATATTCGATATATCTATGGTCGCTAGAATTTTCTTCTTCATTAACGTGCCATTCATATACTTTGGGATAGAGGTCTGCAGAAGCGAAAGTTAAATCTATCCAGCTTCTTCCGTTTTTACTTTCGAATGTAGGCGGTGAATTTGGTAAGTTTAAAAGTTGAAGATTATGTGCTATTATGAATTCAAATAATAATTCCCCTCGCTCATTATTTTGAGTCCCACCCCAAATTTTGTTAAAGGCATTGAAGTCTCCTGCGATTAGTATTTGGTCCCTAGATTCTGCTATAATAGGTTCAATTATATTTAAAAGCTCCTCAATATTTCCTTTAGGTGGTGCGTAAACATTTATAATTAGGACTTCCTGTTTATTCCAATATATTTTTAGTACTATAACATTTGGTAGGATTAATATAGGGAACGTTTGAATATTAGGATTATGTATTATAACTGCTACTTTTGGGTTCGTTTTGTGGCTTATAATAGTGTGTTTAAGGGGGAAACCAGTTATTTTGTTTTTATAATGATAAGGTTCTTGGAGAATAGATAGATCGAATTGGTTGCAGTTTCGATGAACGTTAAGTGCTTCATTTGCTTTGCTGCAGTGGGCTAGGTTAACTTGAATTATTCGGAGAGAGTGTATTCTTGTGTTTGTTTTAATACTTGCCGATGAGCTCTTTGGATTTTTGACGCTACAGGTGTTTTTTTGGAGGGTTTGCATGTTTGTCCGTTTATATTGTTGTTTTAGACTAAACTTTGTACTTTACTCTTCCCAATTGCGTTCTGCCCGTTCACGCCATTCTTGAGCTACCGGGCAGTTTAGGTCTCTGATTGTGTGATCGTCTGCACCGTCGAATCCCGAACTTAAGCATGCAGCGCACCGGGAAAAGTTGGCTCTGCACTCTTCAATACAATGGTTGCCCGCACACTCTATGCAGCGTCTTTGCCTCCTGTTGCAGTTTTTTGCAAGATGTCCAAAACTGGCACAATAATAGCAGATGAGGGGGTGGTTATTGTCATAGATGGCTGCGCGAGACCATCCCACATTAACAGTGTACAAATTCCTCAATTGTCGCCATATAGCTGGGGAGGTCTTCAAAATGTTTACTCTGTTCCGTTTCTGATTGACATATTCTGCCAGAATTGTTATTTCTTCTGGGCGTCCTGTGATGTTGTTTTGATTCAGGATTTTCTCTGGGATATCGTCCCTTGCTGTGTCTGAGTCAATACCAACCACTTTGAATGATGGAAGTCTTGGTGTGGGTGTAAACATCTGCATTTCATTTGCTTCGGGGAGTCTATTAAGACATTCCTTTAACTGTGTCATTGCTGCTCCATTTGTGGTGCTGATGGTGACAGCTGCGTCATTTACGTTGAGTTTCACGTCTGTAAGTTTTAGCTTTGCCGGATCAATATCCTTGACAATTCTCTCCTTTAGTTCTTTTGTTTTCACTTCCCCTGTTGTGGGTTTTATGACCAAAACCGATCGCTTCCCTGGTTTCTCCACTTTTTCTTGTCCGTCACTGTGTTGTAGGACACTAGCATAAGTGCGTTCTGTTACCTTGCTATTCGGTTTCAGTTCACTCAGCTGGCCCCTCATTGAGGCATTGTCCAAGGCTATCTCTAAGAGATTCGTCTTAATTGCCTGGAATGCTTTCATTAGCTGTTCGCACGTGGTTGTACCTGCACCCTGTTGCTGTGCAACTAGGAGTGCCTGATAGAATGCTGTTTCACTTTCATTTATTTGTTCTGATATGGGAGGCTTTTTTTGCTCTTGCAGCGCCTGATTTACTGGAGGCTGTCTGACTGTCTCTGCTTTTTCTTCTTGCTGCCTTTGAGTGTCAAGGGTCCGAAACCTTTCTGTGTCTGCTTTGTTTTGCACGTTTCTTGAGGGTTCATACTCGCTATCTGACTCAGAACTGTCCTGTACATGCTTGCCCAGTTCTGCATGATACAGTCTCTTTCTTTCAATTGTTCTCTTCTTTTTTCCCTTTCTCTGCGTTTCTGCATCTGTGTCACCCCACCAATAATCAGTAGGGACACCTGTGACATTGATATCCTCACTTTCGGTGTCATTATCTTCCCTCGTGTTGTGATATTTGTCAGGGTGCTCAGATCTTTTGATTTTCTCGTGTTTTGTTTTGTTGTCTGAGATGATTGAGTTGCTTTGGCCTAATTTGTGTTTTTTAGGCATGGCTGAGGCGGTCTTGATGCAACTTTAATGTGTGTATCAGCGCTTTTCCCCTGTTGTACACGTTCAGAATACGATTGCACTGAATTTCGCACTCTCACAGCACCATTTAGTTGACAAAAGCAACAGAACACAAGATAGTTACGTGCAGCAGAGCATATAGCTACAACCGCCCACTAAACAAGTTGCGTGCAGTATAGCTCAAGGCATGCAATAATCAACGCTCACACAAAGTTCTAATTAGCATATTAACACAAAATTGAGCTGTAATCAAGATGGGTATGCCCTGTACTACCAATTCTATGCAAAAAACCTGACCCCAATACGTTTGCCTTATTGGAATTAAGAGGATTAGATTTTGTGTACAACGGTCGCCAAAATGGCGGCCTTTTCTTCAGTTTGAATATACTTGGATTAAAACGTTGATTGTGGTTTTAAATCAACGAAATAAAGTCGGGTTTTTTGATATGTTTTCCTCTAATGCTTCTAGAACCTGATATAACAAGTGATTTTGACCGATGTAGTTAGATTCTTGGTGATTTCAAAGGATTATCGCAAGGTGGTCACAATCATCAAGAAGCAATGGAAACAGTGGGAGACCAGTTTTGTTTGATATCTCCGGTTCTATTACAGCTAGGTCAATGAAATTTTTGTGGGATGTACTATTTGAAAAGCTGATAGAGGAGTACGAAAACTGAGTTCACGGAGAATACAGCCTCCAAAGTTAAAAATTGAAAACTACTTTTTTAGATCAGTTTCAATACAGTGCTTGTTTACAAACGTTATTCGTTAATAATTAGTTCCTTCTTTAAGTTACATCAATTTTTAGAGTAGATTTGTGCTCACTGAACCTTTACAAAACGAATGACACCTATATGTCCGGTTTATCCGGTTTATATCCTTAGTTATTTGTGAAAAACTGGGAGCTTACCAGCGCTGCCGCCGAGCCCGGGAGCGGTCGTGGGAGCAGTCCAGTAGATAGGGACAGAATGTGAGAAGGGCCTTGGGGGGGGCCCACCTGCACCACTAATGTATCGCAGGTATGGAAGGGGATGGGGTAGAGATAGGATGAGGATAAGGGGAAGAGTGGAAGAGTTAGATGGGTGGGAAAGGAGGAAAGAATGAAAGTGTGGTAGGGTAGAGAGAAGAGAAGGGAAGGGAAGGGAGGGAAGGAATGTTTGATATTTTGATAGATATAGAGTTAGGAAGTGAGAAAGTGAGTGAAGGTGAGTGAGAGAGATGAGAAGACTACCACCAGGAAACCACGAGTCAGAGGAACGGGCCAGCTAGTCAACGGGCATTTATTTATTATTTTCAAGAAAAATTGATAAGCTATGATAATTTAGTTGGCTTAGAGTCAAGGATTTAATTTAAATTTAATTTAACTGTAATGATGTCTGTTGTCTTCACACTTCTCCTTGTCTTGAGGAGGTTGTTTCTTCGTCCTTGTCCAGTGATCTTCTAGGCCTCGAGGCCTCCGAGTCCGCTGGTGCGTTGATTCTTGAAGTCTTCTTCTTTTTTTTTTCTTTTTTCTTCTTTTTTTTTTTTCTTTTTTTTTTTTTTTTTCTTTTTTTTTTTTTTTTTTTTCTTTTCTTCTTTTTTTTTTTTTTTTTTCATTATTTCTTTGGTGGCATGAGATAAACCGTGTCTTAGTTGCCGTTTCTTTAGATTGTATTGTCTTAATAAATGGTTGATTTATTTAAAGGGAATGTTATCTTGGAGTTTTGTGATTGTTTTGAACCTCTTGATTTTCCAATACTGTGTTCAAGCTGTTAGTTCTCGCTTCTGTGTTGTGTCTGTATATGTGTAGTTTTCAGTGCCCATGGGAAATGAAAGCCGAGGTATCCTCTCCAATATCGGTCTTTTGAGCCATTTCCCATGACAAGCACTAGTTGTTGTCTTTTGTAGTTTTACAAGTTCTTTCGTCTGTCTTCAATTTTCAGCACTGTAGGATGGCCTCGTTAATCTTTTCCACCATTGTTTCAAGTATTTTCATTGTTTCTTTTTGTTTGATTATTTCTGGCTTTCTATTTTGCAGGTTTTGTCCTAAAATTCTTTTTAGTTCCTTTCTTTCGTTTGTTACAATGGGACATTGCTGTAAGTAGTGGTCAAAACTTTCTATTATGTTTGAACAATAACATGTCGCTTGTTGCAGTATTCCGAATCGTGTAAAGTAGAATGGAAATCTTCCATGTCCTGTTATTGCCTGTGATGTGTAGTAATTAGTTGGAAAATGTGGCGGAATGAAATTTGTATTTCTTATCCATGTAAATGTGTAGCTATGCTTGCCTTCTTTCTTCCATAATTCATTCCACTCGTCGTTTAACTTTTTCTTTAATTCTTTTGCTATAACTGTTTTCGTTATGGGAACAAATATTTCCTCTCCGTCTTTGCTCGCTTCTTTTGCGCATTCGTCGGCTAATGTGTTCCCTATATTCCCACTGTGTGCTTTTACGTAGGTCAGTTTAATATCTTTACTTTGTGTTTGGCTTAAGGTTTTCCTGATGTTACAAATAATTGGATTTAGGTTATCTGGATTTTTTATTGCCAGAAGTGCAGATTGGCTGTCTGTAAAAAGCTGGTATTTAACGAAAGCTTGTAGAGGCCAGATATGTTCTATTGCTTTCTGGATTGCAATGATCTCAGCCTCGTAATTACTGCTGTGTTCTGGAAGTTTATATTTTTTCACTGTTTGGATTTGGTTATCTTTGTTTAGTATTATAAATGCCGCTCCTGTTTCTTTTTCTTTCTTTGATCCGTCTGTGTATATTTTGAAGTCTGCTTCTTCCTCTGTTGTTCCAAAGGGTATGCTAACTTTATTTGCTGGATGATCTTGCCATTGGTCGTGTTTCTTCATTATTTCGTTTTCGGTGTATACTTTCTGTTGCCATGTGAAGTTCTTTCCTTTCTTAAGTATGCAGTGTAATTCGTTTTCTTTTTCGATTGTCAAATGGAGAGGTGGAATGTTTGCTAATATGTTGAGTGAAAGATTTGATGTTGTTTTGAATGATTTAGTTATTAATAATAAAGGTAATCTTTGGATTGATTTCAGTTTTTTAATAAAAATGGTTTTTCGGCTATACCATGCTGGGGAGGCGTATGTAACCATTCGTTCTATACCCCTTTTATATATTAACTGTAGTGTGTTTCTATTTGTATGTTTGTCGTCTTTTATTGTACGACTTAAATTATACGTGACTTCGTCTACTTTTCTTTTTAAGTATTTTAGATGTGGGAGGAATGTTAGTTTTGTGTCCAAGACCACCCCTAGAATTTTCATTTCGTTAACCATTTTGATTTTATCCTGTCCGATTTTTATTTGGGGTTGATGGCTAATGTACTGCTTTCCGATTATCATATATTCCGATTTTTCCTTATTCAGGGTTATTCCTTTTTGATGTGCCCACTGATTTATTAGTGTTAGTGCCTTCGTAGCTTTTTCCTCCACCTCTTTTCTTGAGCGGAACTTTATGTGTAACACCACGTCGTCCGCAAAGGCTTGGATGTGTACTCCTTCTTGAAGCTGAGTTTCTAATAGGTCGCCTATTGTTATATTCCAACAGAGTGGGCTTAAAGGTGACCCCTGTGGGGAACCTGAAGTTAGTGTTTTCTTAATTTTTACTCCATCTGTTTCATAGATTATTTTCCTGTTCCGTAGAATATTGTCCGCCAGTTTTATTAGGTTGTTGGGACACTTATATTCTTCTAATTTCTGAATAACTACTTCGGGTTTTATAGAATTGAATGCGTTTTTAATATCTAGTGCTATTAGCATGCTGTTTAGCTTATCAATTTTCGCTTGGTTTATTCGTTTGATTATTTCTTCCAATGCCGTGGTTGTTGATGTCCCATGGGTAAATCCAAATTGTTTTTTGTTAAAATGGTGATTTTTAAACAAGAAATAATAGATTCTATCTTTTATGAGCTTTTCTAATATTTTTCCCAAAATCGAGTTAATAGCTATTGGGCGATATTTGTTTTCCTCGGATTTGTCCTCTCCGTTTCCTTTTGGAATCAATATAATTTTAGATTCTTTCCATCTTTGAGGAAAATGTCCGTGCTTTAAGCATGCATTAAAAAGATTGACAAAGAAAGTCTTATGCCTTTCATACATCACTTGTATGAGGTTAGTTTTTAGGTTGTCTGGTCCGGGGGTTACATCTTTCCTCAGATTTTTTACTATCTGCGTTACTTCAATCTCTGTAAATGGGAGGTCATCACTGGGTAAATTTCTTTCTCTCATTTCTGCTCCCGATGTCCAATTTCCTCCCTGTTTGTTATTGTTTATTGTGTCGTTGCTTGATTGTATTTGACTGTGTCCTGGCTCGTCATTTTCCATGCAGTTAGGGTATAAATTTCCTAGAATGTGTTCTATTGTTTCCTGAAGAGTCTTTGTGACTTCTCCATTTTCTTTTGTGATGCTTCTAAACATAACCTTGGTTTTCATCTTATTTCGTGCAATTTTATACGGTAGGATGAATGGATTTTTCGTAGCCTTAGTACATAGAGTTTTCCAACTGTTGTTTTTAGCCTGTTCTATCATGTTGTTATACGTGTCATGTTCTTTATAGTATTCCTTTTTGTATTGTTCTCTGATATCCCCTTTCGCCTTTTGATACCTCCTTCGTAGTGCTCTGACTCTCTTCCTTTCAATTTCTAGGTCTCTTGACCACCAAGTATTCGGTTTTTGTTTAGAAGGTTTTTTCTTTTTACTGAATTCCTTCTTAAGTTTCTCGATTTTCTCGTGTAGCGTATTCACTATTTCTTCAATACTTTCCTTCGTGTTTATTTTCCCCTGGACTTCCTCAAACCAGGGATCAATTTGCAACTTTTCCATGACTTTTGTTTGCCCTTTTAACGTTAGGCCATATTCCTCTGGAAGTTCTTCATTTTTAATAACAACTTTAATGTATCTGTGATCGCTGTGATTATAGGTTTTAAGTACTTCCCAGCTTTTAATATCCTGGTTTAGGTTTGCGTCACATATGGTGAGGTCAATCCAACCCCTCGCCCTACTTGTTTTAAATGTCGGAGGTGATTCTTTGGCATTTAATAATGTCAGGTTGTGTAATACTGTGAATTCTAATACTTTTTCACCTTTCTCATCCGTCTCCGTGCTTCCCCAAATTTGATGTTTTGAGTTGAAGTCACCCATTATTATCGTGTTAATGTCTATAAATTTCTGTAAAATGTTTCCTATTGCTGACATTGCCAGCTCGACGTTTTCATTCGGAGGACAGTAGCAGTTGATAATTACCAATTCTCTTTCACCTTTATTTATCTTGACTGCTATTAGTTTTTGTTCTATAATAATTGGGAAAGCGGTTATATTTTCTTTGTGTATTATGATGGCTGTCTTCGGGTCTTTGTTGTTGGCTATAACTTTATGCTTTAGCGGAAACCCTATGATTTTGTTGTTGAGCGAATATGGTTCTTGGAGTACAGATATGTCGAATTCTTCTTCTTGTTGAAAATTGTTTAGTGACTGATTTGCCTTAAATGCCCTGCCTAAATTTACCTGTATTATTTGTATTTCAGTGCTATTCGCCATTGTGCCTGTGTGTTGGGTACTCTTAGTTTAGTCTAGCTAGAATTTTGCCTTTCTCGGCCTGTACCTTTGTTATGTATACCGGGCATTCCCTGGACATCATAGAATGATCTGTCTCGGTGCGACCCTCAGTCTCGCAGATGTTGCAGTGCGATTCTGCTTCACATTCTCTTTGGTAGTGACCTCGTTGGCCACAGTTAATGCAGCGCTGGGGGCCATCGCAATCGGGAGCAATGTGGCCGTGCATGGCGCATCTTGTGCATCTTGGCCAAAAGATGTCGTCAAAGATCGGGCATCGTGACCAGCCGATGTTCAGTGCAGTTCGGCTTCCGATTGCTTTGTTTGCACTTCGATTTAGGGCAAGAATCACTGTCTTGCCTCTCTTGCCCGGCCATGTCTTCTTTATTGTTATGTCTTCTGGCGAGCACACCAAACGGTTTTGCCTGACGATTCGGGCTGGGAGATTGACCTCGTCAATTTCATCCTCGAGTCCAATTATTTTCTTATGGATCCTGTTCTCCTTTGGGAGCTTGGCTTCAACATTTCTCAGTTCTCTGTCCTTCTGAATGAACTGGAGAATCTTAGCTGAGTCTTCTTTTGACTTCGTCATCACGACAATTCCCTCTCTCCCTGGCCGAATTGTTGCTTCTTGGATTCCCAGGTCGAGGGGATCCACCCGCTGCCTCAGAAGCGATGCGACCTCTTTTTTCTCCATTGTTCCGGAAGATACCACCAGAGCATAGGTTGGTCGGCTCTCGGTTGCGGGAGTGTTGCTCTGTGTTGGCTCTTCCCTTTGTTCGAGTGGTTCTTCTTGTCTTCTTTTCTCCAATTCTTCGATCCTGCCTTTTTGGAACGCAATCTGTTGGGCCTGTTCCATTAACAGGTTTTTCAATTTAGCTTGTTCGGAGATTATCGCTTCAATCTGCTGGGCTACCGCCTCGTCGCCGCCCGTCAATGTAGAGATTTTAATGAGAGCCCTCATAGTGTTCTTGTCTGCTTTGGAAAGTCTAGACAAAACTGTACCCTTTTCTCCGCGGCTGGTTGGGAGTGACGATTGTGAATTTCTGTCTTCGTCCCCGTCCCAGTTGTCTAGCGCTCCTTCGTTAGCAGCCGTTTGTGTTTGAGGGTGGACCTCTCCTCCTTCAGCTTCTTCGGTTTCGGTTCCTCGGCTGCCTCCCTCTACCTGGTCATTCTCGGTTGGGCTCCACCAATCTGTTTCAAGAGAAGCTTTGGCGGGCATCGCTCCTTGTGGTTCTTCTTTCTTTGCCTTCTCTTCTTTGTTGGTCACTTGTTTTTGTTCCACCCTCTTGGTCTTCTTCTTCTGTATCTTGTCTGTCTTCGCCCCTTGCGTGGGGTCTGTAATTGCAGAGTCGTCATTGCTTCCTGTGTTTTTTAGGACCTTTGACGTAGGCCCCACTGCTGGGTTTGCCGTTTGTAGAGGTCCTCTTCCCTCCAGTCCTTGTTTCTGGGTTTCCGTTCTCATCCCCTTGGGTTTCAACATCTTCTCCTAATCTCCACGCTGTGTTCCAAGAGAAGGGTTTGTGCCTTCGAAGCCGTTGTTAGCCGTCTGGAAGAAAGTTACTCCTTTTTAACTTGTTCTGGTATCGCCAGAGATGTTCCTCAACCTTGGTAGTAGAGGTTGCCGGTTTTAGGTGTTCTTGGCAGCGTAGAGGCGCCGCACTTTTCCTGTCTCTGTTGGCGTTTTCCGCTAAACAGATAGATACCAGTTTTGTCTCTCTACGGGGATTCGTTCCGGAGTTATCTACCTTTGGCGTGAAGTGTTCAATCAAAGATGGCCGCCTCTCATTTTGACGGGAATCCGAACTCAGAACAGTCGGAAAATGTCAATTTCCTGTCGTTTCGCCCCAGAACTACTAGCAAAAGCGTGTATCCAGTCTTCAAGCACTTCCAGAACTGCCGGCTCCAGAAAAGAACCGAAACCAGCCTCGGATTTGCTGTTTTTGTCTAACTGTAGAAAATGGTCAGGAAAGTTGAAATTCCTTGTTCTTTTGTGGCCCTCTTGAACTGAGAAGAATAATTCTGCTGTTCTGTGGCACCAGGACTTGGTTCCGAGCGTTTTCAGCAAGAATTTCCTAGTTCCGCCAAATTTGGTTTAATCCAGTTGCTCAACCTGGCCACAATGTGCAGGTTTTCAACCCTGGTAATAGGGGGGTTCCGGATTTTGGTGTTAGAGTTAACGTAGGAACACCGCGTTTTTTCCTATCACTATTAGCACTTTTTTCTGATCAAAATGATACCAGTTTTGTCTTCCTGCGACCTTTCGTTCCAAAGTTATTCCACTTTTGGCGAAAATGTGACCTCAATCCAATATGGCCGCGCCCATGTTTTGGCGGGAAACTGGACTCACTTCGGTCGGAAAACCGGCGATTTTCAGACGTTTCGCCC
>NW_027465033.1:30000-47500 GCF_043290135.1 Rhipicephalus microplus
ACGGTTTGCCACCGCACACCAAAATGCCGATCCGGCTGCCTACTTTAGCCAACAGGTGGAGCCAGGCGCGCCGTACTTGCGCGGCACTTCCCACGTCCACCGAAGTCGGTGCCAAGGACCACTTTCGGCGCCGGAGCCGCGTACGAGCCTACTCGAGGCGGAAGAACGAAGCCAGCAAGGGCCTGGCCGCAAGTGCGTTCAATTGTCGGGACGTCCAAGTCCCTCGTTCTTCCGTGCTTCCTCTTTCGGCAAGTCGTTGCGGCACCTTCCCAAAGCGCGCAGACCCGCTAATCGCGACGAGCGCGACGTGGCCGTGCCGCCTTTCCCTCGGCAGCAAGCAAAACGCCTGGCAACGTCGACGCTCCCCTAACCGCGATCTCGCACCGTGTTTCGTGTGGCGAATTCAAAAGCCGGCCGGCGCTGCTGCAACCATTACGGTCGGTACGCATACGCCGCGGAGGGCGGGACGGTCATCGGAGCGTGCGGTTCCTCCATCGAGTACTGCGCACCTCGGCCGTCGCATCGCCGTGCCATGACCGGCCGCGCGTCAACGCGAACCGGTGCCAGCGAGATCCCTCGCCTGCAAGAACCGACCGGCAGCCTCCGTCACCCGAGGACGCGGAGGCGCTTGCCGCGGACGGCGGGACGGTATGCACTGGTGCACAGCGGACCCGTCACATCGCCAGTTCCTTGACCGACCGCCGACGCTTGTGCCGTTCCTCTCGTACTTGGCAGTCGCCGCGCGATTGTCGGGTCTCGTTCTTGCACGCTCGAACGGTCGGGAGGGCACTCGGCTGGCGTTTCGGGAACGCGCAGCCTCGCCTTCTACCGACGTAACCACGACTCGCCGTTCGCGCTCCGCCGCTCCTGTTTACAGTACTAGGCGGTCCCGCAGCGGTCGGGTCGCGCATTTCGAGCGCTTCGAGCCACGGTGCAGTGGCGGGTCGAAAGCCGACCTATGAGTGCGTTGCGCCGTTTGTACCCGCGTCCGCCACCTGGCCGACCGTCCAAGGTCGCGGTGTTGGCGTCCGCTGGGCGCAACAATTTGTCACGGGGTGCCGCTCCACATTCAGGCAGCCCCGTGGGGAAAAGCCGACCCCGCGTCCAAACGGGGTCAGCGGCAGAAAGTGTCGGGCGCAGACGCAGCTGAGGCGCTCACCCTTCACAATCCGTTAATGATCCTTCCGCAGGTTCACCTACGGAAACCTTGTTACGACTTTTACTTCCTCTAAATGATCAAGTTTGGTCATCTTTCCAACAGACCGGCGCAACCGAAAGGCCGCGCCGGACATCGGTCCGAAGACCTCACTAAATCATTCAATCGGTAGTAGCGACGGGCGGTGTGTACAAAGGGCAGGGACGTAATCAACGCGAGCTTATGACTCGCGCTTACTGGGAATTCCTCGTTCAAGGGGAACAATTGCAAGCCCCTATCCCAATCACGAAAGAAGTTCCACGGGTTACCCAGTCTTTTCAGACAGGGATAAAGACACGCTGCTTCCTTCAGTGTAGCGCGCGTGCGGCCCCGGACATCTAAGGGCATCACAGACCTGTTATTGCTCTGTTTCGTGCGGCTAGGAGCCGCTTGTCCCTCTAAGAAGGTTGTAAGGTGCTGGGAACCCCGCACCTATTTAATAGGCTAGAGTCTCGTTCGTTATCGGAATTAACCAGACAAATCGCTCCACCAACTAAGAACGGCCATGCACCACCATCCACCGAATCAAGAAAGAGCTCTCAATCTGTCAATCCTCCCAGTGTCCGGGCCGGGTAAGTTTTCCCGTGTTGAGTCAAATTAAGCCGCAGGCTCCACTCCTGGTGGTGCCCTTCCGTCAATTCCTTTAAGTTTCAGCTTTGCAACCATACTTCCCCCGGAACCCAAATACTTTGGTTTCCCGGAAGCTGCCCGCCGAGTCATTTGAGTAACTCAGGCGGATCGCTGGTTGGCATCGTTTATGGTCAGAACTAGGGCGGTATCTGATCGCCTTCGAACCTCTGACTTTCGTTCTTGATCAATGAAAACATTCTTGGCAAATGCTTTCGCAGTAGTTCGTCTTGCGACGGTCCAAGAATTTCACCTCTAGCGCCGCAATACGAATGCCCCCGTCCGTCCCTCTTAATCATTACCTCGTATTCCAAAAACCAACAGAACAGAAACGAGGTCTTGTTCTATTATTCCATGCAAGTTTATTCAGGCGACTCGCCTGCGTTGAGCACTCTAATTTTTTCAAAGTAAAAGCACCGGCCATCTCGAGGCACACAATGAAGTGCACCAAGAAAGAACCGGCATGATGTTCAGTCCGAGCCGTCGCATCGGGTAGATGCACTACTCGTCTGGAACTGAGATCCAACTACGAGCTTTTTAACCGCAGCAGCTTTAGTATACGCTATTGGAGCTGGAATTACCGCGGCTGCTGGCACCAGACTTGCCCTCCAATTGATCCTCGTTAAAGGATTTAGAGTGTACTCATTTCAATTACGGGGCCTCAAAAGAGTCCCGTATTGTTATTTTTCGTCACTACCTCCCCGTGCCGGGAGTGGGTAATTTGCGCGCCTGCTGCCTTCCTTGGATGTGGTAGCCGTTTCTCAGGCTCCCTCTCCGGAATCGAACCCTGATTCTCCGTTACCCGTAACAACCATGGTAAGCAAGTAACCTACCATCGAAAGTTGATAAGGCAGACACTTGAAAGAAACGTCGCCGGCTCGTGGCCATGCGATCAGCACAAAGTTATCCAGAGTCACCACACAATACGGGCCGAAACCCGATCGATCTTGGTCTAATAAAAGCACCCGTTACCCAAAGGGCTCCAGGCTCACTGCATGTATTAGCTCTAGAATTGCCACAGTTATCCAAGTAGGAAGAAACGATCTAAGGAACCATAACTGATTTAATGAGCCATTCGCGGTTTCGCCTTATTTCGGCATGTACTTAGACATGCATGGCTTAATCTTTGAGACAAGCATATGATTACTGGCAGGATCAACCAGGTAATCGTTCGACTGCGCGTCCGTCCTCGCCCTCGGCGGGCCGGACGCAGTCTGTGTGCGGCGGAGGCCACCTTCAGGCGCCCCAACACGCTTATTTTGCACTCCGAGATGACGGCGTTCGAGCTCGCTACGGCACAACCTTCCCGAAAGACGAGTGGGAGCCGTGCGGCAAGAAGCACGTTCATGCTCGCTCTTTTTCGTTGCATCGACTCGGTCGCGCCGTGCGGGTTGCCCAAGCCCGCTGCACTGTCGGTGGACCGGCCGGAACTAGCAACGGAGCCGAGACTGCAAAGCCGCCAGACGACGGGTCACGCCCGCGTCTTCGGCGCTTTCGCATCTGAATCGCCCGAGGACGACACGGAACACACCTCGATATCGTGGTAAAACGGCACCGTCCGACAACCAGCCCCTAACGCATCAAGCGGATGAGGCTGCAGACGACTGCCGTGGATTCCCCTGGAGCAGACCCGAGGACACGCTTGACGAGGCCGAAGCCCGCCGCATATCAGACACCCGGTCGCTTTCGCGTACGCCGCTCACGAGAACCCCCACATAATAGCAGCGATAAGTACCCAGACCTCCTTGGGCCCTAATACGAGCGTACTCGAGAAAATTTCACCGCGGGTGTGCCCCGAAACGTGTGGCATGTTGAGCGTGCCACAAGTCTACGTCGCTCTCAAACCCGCCGAGGTCGTAGAATTTGCGACCCTACTCACGAAATTCCCACCGAGGATACGGCCGCAAACGTACCGCACCTTGGGTAGGCCACGAGTTTGTGCAACACTACGCTGACGGCACAGCACCGAGGTCGTGCGCGCACGCACGGGAAAATTCCGCCGCGGTTTCTGCCGAAAACGTGAGGCACCACGACTCTCCGCAAGTTCGCGTCGACTGCGAAAGACCGAAGTCGTGAACGACGTGTCCGCTACTCGCCGCCGACACGCTGGACACCAAACGTACAACGACTCGACGGCGTCGTAGAGGCCCACGACGCGGTTTTCCTTAACGACGTCTCGGCGTGGCACCGACAGGTTAGAACGGCCGACCAACGTTCCCTGTCCGCCGTTCGGCTCAGTCGAAGGGCTCGGCGACTTCGGCAACGCTGCGAAGCCGCACGGTGACGCACGCCATGTCCCCATTTTTTTTTTTCTTTCTGCGTCTGCCGGGGTGCCCCTATAATAGCAGCGATAAGCACCCAGACCGCCGTGGGTCGCTCGCCCCGGCTGACGTGGTTTTTCGTACTCCTGCGGCGGTCGCCGTCAAGCACGTCCAAATACGCTACTTTCGTGGGCGCATTCACGCTCTTTCGCTTCGCCGGAGTGCCAGCACTCACTCTGCCAAAAACGGCGAACATCCGAGCGGCGGTTCCCACTTTTGCGTCGGCGTCGCAAACCCCGCCCCGGCAGACGAGGTTTGCCGTACTCGTGCGACGGTGGCCGGCGGGCACGTCGAAAGACGCCGATATCGTGCGCGAATTGGCGCACCTTGGCTTCACCGGAGTGCCGCCACTGACTCCTCCAAAAACGGCGAAGATCCGAGCGGCGCTTCCCACTTTCGCATCGGCGTCCCGAACTCCGCCCCGGCTGACGCGGTTTACCGTACTCGTGCGACGGTCGCCGGCGAGCACGTGGAAAGACGCCGATATCGTGCCCGAATCGGCTCCGTTCGGCTTCGCCGGAGTGCCAGCACTGGCTCGGCGAAAGACGACGAACATCCGAGCGACGGTTCTCACTATTGCGTACGCGTCGCAAACCCCGCCCCGGCAGACGCACTTTGCCGTACTCGTGCGACGGTCGCCGGCGAGCACGTAGAAAGACGCCGATATCGTGCCGGAATCGGCCCCGTTTGGCTTCGCCGGAGTGCCAGCACTCACTCGGCCACAAACGGCGAACATCCGAGCGGCGGTTCCCACTTAGCCGTCGGCGTCCCGAACTCCGCCCCGGCAGACGCGGTTGCCGAGCTCGTGCGACTAGCGACCGCGAAGCCGTCTCGCGACGCCGCTTTCGTGCGCGGCTCCCACTGCGACCTGGGTCACCCGAGGTCGACGAGCAAAAAAGAATGTCGAAAAAAATTTTTTTTTTTTTTGCGTCTGCCGGGGTGCCCCTATAATAGCAGCGATAAGCACCCAGACCGCCATGGGTCGCTCGCCCCGGCTGACGTGGTTTTTCGTTTTCCTGCGGTGGTCGTCGTCAAGCACGTCCAAACACGCCACTTTCGTGGGCGCATTCGCGCTCTTTCGCTTCGCCGGAGTGCCAGCACTCACTCTGCCAAAAACGGCGAACATCCGAGCGGCGGTTCCCACTTTTGCGTCGGCGTCGCAAACCCCGCCCCGGCAGACGAGGTTTGCCGTACTCGTGCGACGGTGGCCGGCGGGCACGTCGAAAGACGCCGATATCGTGCGCGAATTGGCGCACCTTGGCTTCACCGGAGTGCCGCCACTGACTCCTCCAAAAACGGCGAAGATCCGAGCGGCGCTTCCCACTTTCGCATCGGCGTCCCGAACTCCGCCCCGGCTGACGCGGTTTACCGTACTCGTGCGACGGTCGCCGGCGAGCACGTGGAAAGACGCCGATATCGTGCCCGAATCGGCTCCGTTCGGCTTCGCCGGATTGCCAGCACTGGCTCGGCGAAAGACGACGAACATCCGAGCGACGGTTCTCACTATTGCGTACGCGTCGCAAACCCCGCCCCGGCAGACGCACTTTGCCGTACTCGTGCGACGGTCGCCGGCGAGCACGTAGAAAGACGCCGATATCGTGCCGGAATCGGCCCCGTTTGGCTTCGCCGGAGTGCCAGCACTCACTCGGCCACAAACGGCGAACATCCGAGCGGCGGTTCCCACTTAGCCGTCGGCGTCCCGAACTCCGCCCCGGCAGACGCGGTTGCCGAGCTCGTGCGACTAGCGACCGCGAAGCCGTCTCGCGACGCCGCTTTCGTGCGCGGCTCCCACTGCGACCTGGGTCACCCGAGGTCGACGAGCAAAAAAGAATGTCGAAAAAAATTTTTTTTTTTTTTTTTGCGTCTGCCGGGGTGCCCCTATAATAGCAGCGATAAGCACCCAGACCGCCATGGGTCGCTCGCCCCGGCTGACGTGGTTTTTCGTTTTCCTGCGGTGGTCGTCGTCAAGCACGTCCAAACACGCCACTTTCGTGGGCGCATTCGCGCTCTTTCGCTTCGCCGGAGTGCCAGCACTCACTCTGCCAAAAACGGCGAACATCCTAGTGGCGGTTCCCACTTTTGCGTCGGCGTCGCCAACCCCGCCCCGGCATACGCGGTTTGCCGTACTCGTGCGGCGGTGGCCGGCGGGCACGTCGAAAGACACCGATATCGTGCGCGAGTCGATGCTTCTTGGTCTCGCAGGAGGGCCGCCACTCACTCCTGCAAAAACGGCGAAGATCCGAGCGGCGCTTCCCACTTTTTCGTCGGCGTCGCAAACCTCGCCCCGGCAGACGCGCTTTGCCGTACTCGTGCGACGGTCGCCGGCGAGCACGTCGAAATACGCCGATATCGTGCCCGAATCGGCCCCGTTTCGCTTCGCCGGAGTGCCAGCACTCGCTCGGCCAAAGACGACGAACATCCGAGCGACGGTTCCCACTATTGCGTACGCGTCGCGAACCCCGCCCCGGCAGACGCGGTTTGCCGTACTCGTGCGGCGGTGGCCGGCGGGCACGTCGAAAGACGCCGATATCGTGCACGAATTGGCGCTCCTTGGCTTCACCGGAGTGCCAGCACTCACTCGGCCAAAAACGGCGAACATCCGAGCAGCGGTACCCACTTAGCCGTCGGCATCCCGAACTCCGCGCCGGCTGACGCGGTTGCCGAGCTCGTGCGACTAGCGACCGCGAACGCGTCTCGCGACGCCGCTTTCGTGCGCGGCTCCCATTGCGACCTGGGTTACCCGAGCTCGACCAGCAAAAAAGAAGGTCGAAAATTTTTTTTTTTTTTTCTGCGTCTGCCGGGGTGCCCCTATAATAGCAGCGATAAGCACCCAGACCGCCGTGTGTCGCTCGCCCCGGCTGACGTGGTTTTTCGTACTCCTGCAGCGGTCGCCGTCACGCACGTCCAAATACGCCACTTTCGTGGGCGCATTCGCGCTCTTTCGCGTCGCCGGAGTGCCAGCACTCACTCTGCCAAAAACGGCCAACATCCGAGCGGCGGTTCCCACTTTTGCGTCGGCGTCGTAAACCCCGCCCCGGCAGACGCGGTTTGCCCTACTCGTGCGACGGTCGCCGGCGAGCGCGTCGAAAGACGCCGATATCGTGCGCTAATTGGCGCTCCCTGGCTTCTCCGGAGTGCCGCCACTCACTCCTCCAAAAACGGCGAAGATCCGAGCGGCGTTCTCCACTTTCGCATCGGCGTCCCGAACTCCGCCCGGGCTGACGCGGTTTACCGTACTCGTGCGACGGTCGCCGGCGGGCACGTCGAAAGACGCCGATATCGTGCCGTAATCGGCCCCGTTTGGCTTCGCCCGTGTGCCAGCACTCACTCGGCCAAAAACGGCGAACATCCGAGCAGCGTTTCCCACTTTCGCATCGGCGTCCCGAAGCCCGCCCCGGCAGACGCGGTTTGCCCTACTCGAGCGACGGTCGCCGGCGATCACGTCGAAAGGCGCCGAATTCGTGCACGAATCGATGCTTCTTGGTCTCGCAGGAGGGCCGCCACTCACTCCTGCAAAAACGGCGAAGATCCGAGTTGCGCTTCCCACTTTTTCGTCGGCGTCCCGAACTACGCCCCGGCTGACGCGGTTTACCGTACTCGTGCGACGGTCGCCGGCGGGCACTTCAAAATACGCCGATTTCGTGGGCGCATTCACGCTGTTTCGCTTCCCCGGAGTGCCAACACTCACTCTGCCGAAAGCGGCGATCATCCGAGCGGCGGTTCCCACTTTTGCGTCGGCTTCGCAAACGGCGCCCCGGCAGACGCGCTCGTGCGACGTACTCGTGCGACGGTCGCCGGCGAGCACGTCGAAAGACGCCGATATCGTGCTCGAATCGACCCCGTTTCGCTTCGCCGGAGTGCTGCCAGTCACGGCGCAGAAAACGGCGAACAAGTGTTTTTTTTTTTTTTTTTCCTAGAATTTGTGTTATAGAAGGCACATTTGATATCGGACGATAATTTTCAACTTTATCACGCGCACCGATTTTCGTGTAGAGGTTTGCAAGTTTATGGGAATTTCTCCACTTGGAATAATGCGATTTAGTAGTACTACGAGAACTTCATGGATGTACTCAAGGGTACGGGGCAAGTCAGTTACGTCAACACCTGCAGATTTTTTACACTTCAAACTGAAAATTGTTGGTTGTGAGTCCTCGTGTGATATTAAAGGCCGATTCGCTAACACATAGAACAAAGAAAGAAAGGAAGAAAAAACGCCCGCGCTCGCTCAAGAAACCTGGGTTCGCAACAAGTGGCAACAACAAGCAACCGAGCGAGTGCGCCAAAACCCGTGGCGGCCGAACAAACGCGAAGTCCCAACCGCGTCAGCCGGGGCGGCACGGGACAGGAAAAATCACTTCAGCCGGGGCGGCGGGGCACCGAATAAACCTCGTCACCTCGTCGCAGGATAAAAGAGGAAACAAAAAGTCTAAACAGCGTCTGCTGGAGCGAATGCGTAATAAAACAACAACAACAACAAAAAAAAAAAACACCCGCGCTCAAGAAGTCTGCAATCACCACAAAAGGCGACTGTGACCGAGCAGCGTCAGCCGGGGCCGTGCGGAAACGGAAAAACCGCGACTACCGGGGCGTCGAGGCACCGAAAAATCCACTTCAGCCGCGGCGAAAAAAAAAAACAAAAAGAAAGACGGAGGGGGGGGGGGGGAACCACGTCTGCCGGGGCGAAGGAAAAAAAAAAAACGCGTCTGCCGGGGCGAGCCCGGGTGCGGCACCACCGGGAAAACTGTGGCAAACAGACATGGCGATCGAGTGAGTGGGCCGCCAGCCAGGCTCAGCCAAAAAGTGCAAAGTCCGAACTGCGTCAGCCGGGGCGGCAAAAACCACGTCAGCCGGGGCGGCGCAAAAAACCGCGTCTGCCGGGGCGGCACGAAACCGCGTCAGCCGGGGCGGCGCGAAAACTGCGTCAGCCGGGGCGAAAGAAAAAAAAAAAAAAAACGCGTCTGCCGGGGCGAGCCCGGGTGCGGCACCACCGGGAAAACTGTGGCAAACAGACATGGCGATCGAGTGAGTGGGCCGCCAGCCAGGCACAGCCGAAAAGTGCAAAGTCCGAACCGTGTCAGCCGGGGCGGCAAAAAACCGCGTCAGCCGGGGCGGCGCAAAAAACCGCGTCTGCCGGGGCGGCACGAAACCGCGTCTGCCGGGGCGGCGCGAAAACTGCGTCAGCCGGGGCGAGCCCGGGTGCGGCACCACCGGGAAAACTGTGGCAAACAGACATGGCGATCGAGTGAGTGGGCCGCCAGCCAGGCTCAGCCAAAAAGTGCCAAGTCCGAACTGCGTCAGCCGGGGCGGCAAAAAACCGCGTCAGCCGGGGCGGCGCAAAAAACCGCGTCTGCCGGGGCGGCGCGAAAACCGCGTCTGCCGGGGCGGCGCGAAAACTGCGTCAGCCGGGGCGAAAGAAAAAAAAAACGCGTCTGCCGGGGCGAGCCCGGGTGCGGCACCACCGGGAAAACTGTGGCAAACAGACATGGCGATCGAGTGAGTGGGCCGCCAGCAAGGCTCAGCCAAAAAGTGCTAAGTCCGAACTGCGTCAGCTGGGGCGGCAAAAAACCGCGTCTGCCGGGGCGGCACGAAACCGCGTCAGCCGGGGCGGCGCGAAAACCGCGTCTGCCGGGGCGGCACGAAACCGCGTCAGCCGGGGCGGCGCGAAAACTGCGTCAGCCGGGGCGAGCCCGGGTGCGGCACCACCGGGAAAACTGTGGCAAACAGACATGGCGATCGAGTGAGTGGGCCGCCAGCCAGGCACAGCCGAAAAGTGCTAAGTCCGAACTGCGTCAGCCGGGGCGGCAAAAACCGCGTCAGCCGGGGCGGCGCGAAAACCGCGTCTGCCGGGGCGGCACGAAACCGCGTCAGCCGGGGCGGCGCGAAAACTGCGTCAGCCGGGGCGAGCCCGGGTGCGGCACCACCGGGAAAACTGTGGCTAACAGACATGGCGATCGAGTGAGTGGGCCACCAGCCAGGCTCAGCCAAAAAGTGCTAAGTCCGAACTGCGTCAGCCGGGGCGGCAAAAACCGCGTCAGCCGGGGCGGCGCAAAAAACCGCGTCTGCCGGGGCGGCACGAAACCGCGTCAGCCGGGGCGGCGCGAAAACTGCGTCAGCCGGGGCGAAAGAAAAAAAAAAAACGCGTCTGCCGGGGCGAGCCCGGGTGCGGCACCACCGGGAAAACTGTGGCAAACAGACATGGCGATCGAGTGAGTGGGCCGCCAGCCAGGCACAGCCGAAAAGTGCCAAGTCCGAACTGCGTCAGCCGGGGCGGCAAAAAACCGCGTCAGCCGGGGCGGCGCAAAAAACCGCGTCTGCCGGGGCGGCACGAAACCGCGTCAGCCGGGGCGGCGCGAAAACTGCGTCAGCCGGGGCGAGCCCGGGTGCGGCACCACCGGGAAAACTGTGGCAAACAGACATGGCGATCGAGTGAGTGGGCGCCAGCCAGGCTCAGCCAAAAAGTGCCAAGTCCGAACTGCGTCAGCCGGGGCGGCGCAAAAAACCGCGTCTGCCGGGGCGGCGCGAAAACCGCGTCTGCCGGGGCGGCGCGAAAACTGCGTCAGCCGGGGCGAAAGAAAAAAAAAACGCGTCTGCCGGGGCGGCAAAAAACCGCGTCTGCCGGGGCGGCACGAAACCGCGTCAGCCGGGGCGGCGCGAAAACCGCGTCTGCCGGGGCGGCACGAAACCGCGTCAGCCGGGGCGAGCCCGGGTGCGGCACCACCGGGAAAACTGTGGCAAACAGACATGGCGATCGAGTGAGTGGGCCGCCAGCCAGGCACAGCCGAAAAGTGCTAAGTCCGAACTGCGTCAGCCGGGGCGGCAAAAACCGCGTCAGCCGGGGCGGCGCAAAAACCGCGTCTGCCGGGGCGAATGAAAAAAAAACAAAGAAAAAAGCCCGCGCTTAATCAAAAGAAAACAAAGAAAAAAGCTTGCGCTTAATCAAAAGAAAACAAACAAAAAAAGTTCGCGCTTAAGCCTGGCGGTGGAACCACCGGGGCAAACAGACCTGGCGATCGAGTGAGTGGGCCGCCAGCCGGGGTGAGCCAAAAAGTGCAAAGTCGGAACCGCGTCAGCCGGGGCGGCGCGAAAACCGCGTCAGCCGGGGCGGCGCAAAAACTGCGTCAGCCGGGGCGGCACGGAAAAACGAAAACCGCGTCAGCCGGGGCGGCACGGAAAAACGAAAACCACGTCAGCCGGGGCGACATCAAAATGAGGAAAAAAAAAAAAACTGCCTTAGGACACCTGCGTACACTTTCATGCGTTTGGGCATATCTCTCTGTAACACGCGCGCCCCTCGTTACGCGCGGCACTCTGTTTTCTCCGACACCCATATTTCGGCGGCATGTGGCAAGACGCCGATATCGTGCGCGAATTGGCGCACCTTGGCTTCACCGGAGTGCCGCCACTGACTCCTCCAAAAACGGCGAAGATCCGAGCGGCGCTTCCCACTTTCGCATCGGCGTCCCGAACTCCGCCCCGGCTGACGCGGTTTACCGTACTCGTGCGACGGTCGCCGGCGAGCACGTGGAAAGACGCCGATATCGTGCCCGAATCGGCTCCGTTCGGCTTCGCCGGAGTGCCAGCACTGGCTCGGCGAAAGACGACGAACATCCGAGCGACGGTTCTCACTATTGCGTACGCGTCGCAAACCCCGCCCCGGCAGACGCACTTTGCCGTACTCGTGCGACGGTCGCCGGCGAGCACGTAGAAAGACGCCGATATCGTGCCGGAATCGGCCCCGTTTGGCTTCGCCGGAGTGCCAGCACTCACTCGGCCACAAACGGCGAACATCCGAGCGGCGGTTCCCACTTAGCCGTCGGCGTCCCGAACTCCGCCCCGGCAGACGCGGTTGCCGAGCTCGTGCGACTAGCGACCGCGAAGCCGTCTCGCGACGCCGCTTTCGTGCGCGGCTCCCACTGCGACCTGGGTCACCCGAGGTCGACGAGCAAAAAAGAATGTCGAAAAAAATTTTTTTTTTTTTTGCGTCTGCCGGGGTGCCCCTATAATAGCAGCGATAAGCACCCAGACCGCCATGGGTCGCTCGCCCCGGCTGACGTGGTTTTTCGTTTTCCTGCGGTGGTCGTCGTCAAGCACGTCCAAACACGCCACTTTCGTGGGCGCATTCGCGCTCTTTCGCTTCGCCGGAGTGCCAGCACTCACTCTGCCAAAAACGGCGAACATCCGAGCGGCGGTTCCCACTTTTGCGTCGGCGTCGCAAACCCCGCCCCGGCAGACGAGGTTTGCCGTACTCGTGCGACGGTGGCCGGCGGGCACGTCGAAAGACGCCGATATCGTGCGCGAATTGGCGCACCTTGGCTTCACCGGAGTGCCGCCACTGACTCCTCCAAAAACGGCGAAGATCCGAGCGGCGCTTCCCACTTTCGCATCGGCGTCCCGAACTCCGCCCCGGCTGACGCGGTTTACCGTACTCGTGCGACGGTCGCCGGCGAGCACGTGGAAAGACGCCGATATCGTGCCCGAATCGGCTCCGTTCGGCTTCGCCGGATTGCCAGCACTGGCTCGGCGAAAGACGACGAACATCCGAGCGACGGTTCTCACTATTGCGTACGCGTCGCAAACCCCGCCCCGGCAGACGCACTTTGCCGTACTCGTGCGACGGTCGCCGGCGAGCACGTAGAAAGACGCCGATATCGTGCCGGAATCGGCCCCGTTTGGCTTCGCCGGAGTGCCAGCACTCACTCGGCCACAAACGGCGAACATCCGAGCGGCGGTTCCCACTTAGCCGTCGGCGTCCCGAACTCCGCCCCGGCAGACGCGGTTGCCGAGCTCGTGCGACTAGCGACCGCGAAGCCGTCTCGCGACGCCGCTTTCGTGCGCGGCTCCCACTGCGACCTGGGTCACCCGAGGTCGACGAGCAAAAAAGAATGTCGAAAAAAATTTTTTTTTTTTTTTTGCGTCTGCCGGGGTGCCCCTATAATAGCAGCGATAAGCACCCAGACCGCCATGGGTCGCTCGCCCCGGCTGACGTGGTTTTTCGTTTTCCTGCGGTGGTCGTCGTCAAGCACGTCCAAACACGCCACTTTCGTGGGCGCATTCGCGCTCTTTCGCTTCGCCGGAGTGCCAGCACTCACTCTGCCAAAAACGGCGAACATCCTAGTGGCGGTTCCCACTTTTGCGTCGGCGTCGCCAACCCCGCCCCGGCATACGCGGTTTGCCGTACTCGTGCGGCGGTGGCCGGCGGGCACGTCGAAAGACACCGATATCGTGCGCGAGTCGATGCTTCTTGGTCTCGCAGGAGGGCCGCCACTCACTCCTGCAAAAACGGCGAAGATCCGAGCGGCGCTTCCCACTTTTTCGTCGGCGTCGCAAACCTCGCCCCGGCAGACGCGCTTTGCCGTACTCGTGCGACGGTCGCCGGCGAGCACGTCGAAATACGCCGATATCGTGCCCGAATCGGCCCCGTTTCGCTTCGCCGGAGTGCCAGCACTCGCTCGGCCAAAGACGACGAACATCCGAGCGACGGTTCCCACTATTGCGTACGCGTCGCGAACCCCGCCCCGGCAGACGCGGTTTGCCGTACTCGTGCGGCGGTGGCCGGCGGGCACGTCGAAAGACGCCGATATCGTGCACGAATTGGCGCTCCTTGGCTTCACCGGAGTGCCAGCACTCACTCGGCCAAAAACGGCGAACATCCGAGCAGCGGTACCCACTTAGCCGTCGGCATCCCGAACTCCGCGCCGGCTGACGCGGTTGCCGAGCTCGTGCGACTAGCGACCGCGAACGCGTCTCGCGACGCCGCTTTCGTGCGCGGCTCCCATTGCGACCTGGGTTACCCGAGCTCGACCAGCAAAAAAGAAGGTCGAAAATTTTTTTTTTTTTTTCTGCGTCTGCCGGGGTGCCCCTATAATAGCAGCGATAAGCACCCAGACCGCCGTGTGTCGCTCGCCCCGGCTGACGTGGTTTTTCGTACTCCTGCAGCGGTCGCCGTCACGCACGTCCAAATACGCCACTTTCGTGGGCGCATTCGCGCTCTTTCGCGTCGCCGGAGTGCCAGCACTCACTCTGCCAAAAACGGCCAACATCCGAGCGGCGGTTCCCACTTTTGCGTCGGCGTCGTAAACCCCGCCCCGGCAGACGCGGTTTGCCCTACTCGTGCGACGGTCGCCGGCGAGCGCGTCGAAAGACGCCGATATCGTGCGCTAATTGGCGCTCCCTGGCTTCTCCGGAGTGCCGCCACTCACTCCTCCAAAAACGGCGAAGATCCGAGCGGCGTTCTCCACTTTCGCATCGGCGTCCCGAACTCCGCCCGGGCTGACGCGGTTTACCGTACTCGTGCGACGGTCGCCGGCGGGCACGTCGAAAGACGCCGATATCGTGCCGTAATCGGCCCCGTTTGGCTTCGCCCGTGTGCCAGCACTCACTCGGCCAAAAACGGCGAACATCCGAGCAGCGTTTCCCACTTTCGCATCGGCGTCCCGAAGCCCGCCCCGGCAGACGCGGTTTGCCCTACTCGAGCGACGGTCGCCGGCGATCACGTCGAAAGGCGCCGAATTCGTGCACGAATCGATGCTTCTTGGTCTCGCAGGAGGGCCGCCACTCACTCCTGCAAAAACGGCGAAGATCCGAGTTGCGCTTCCCACTTTTTCGTCGGCGTCCCGAACTACGCCCCGGCTGACGCGGTTTACCGTACTCGTGCGACGGTCGCCGGCGGGCACTTCAAAATACGCCGATTTCGTGGGCGCATTCACGCTGTTTCGCTTCCCCGGAGTGCCAACACTCACTCTGCCGAAAGCGGCGATCATCCGAGCGGCGGTTCCCACTTTTGCGTCGGCTTCGCAAACGGCGCCCCGGCAGACGCGCTCGTGCGACGTACTCGTGCGACGGTCGCCGGCGAGCACGTCGAAAGACGCCGATATCGTGCTCGAATCGACCCCGTTTCGCTTCGCCGGAGTGCTGCCAGTCACGGCGCAGAAAACGGCGAACAAGTGTTTTTTTTTTTTTTTTTCCTAGAATTTGTGTTATAGAAGGCACATTTGATATCGGACGATAATTTTCAACTTTATCACGCGCACCGATTTTCGTGTAGAGGTTTGCAAGTTTATGGGAATTTCTCCACTTGGAATAATGCGATTTAGTAGTACTACGAGAACTTCATGGATGTACTCAAGGGTACGGGGCAAGTCAGTTACGTCAACACCTGCAGATTTTTTACACTTCAAACTGAAAATTGTTGGTTGTGAGTCCTCGTGTGATATTAAAGGCCGATTCGCTAACACATAGAACAAAGAAAGAAAGGAAGAAAAAACGCCCGCGCTCGCTCAAGAAACCTGGGTTCGCAACAAGTGGCAACAACAAGCAACCGAGCGAGTGCGCCAAAACCCGTGGCGGCCGAACAAACGCGAAGTCCCAACCGCGTCAGCCGGGGCGGCACGGGACAGGAAAAATCACTTCAGCCGGGGCGGCGGGGCACCGAATAAACCTCGTCACCTCGTCGCAGGATAAAAGAGGAAACAAAAAGTCTAAACAGCGTCTGCTGGAGCGAATGCGTAATAAAACAACAACAACAACAAAAAAAAAAAACACCCGCGCTCAAGAAGTCTGCAATCACCACAAAAGGCGACTGTGACCGAGCAGCGTCAGCCGGGGCCGTGCGGAAACGGAAAAACCGCGACTACCGGGGCGTCGAGGCACCGAAAAATCCACTTCAGCCGCGGCGAAAAAAAAAAACAAAAAGAAAGACGGAGGGGGGGGGGGGAACCACGTCTGCCGGGGCGAAGGAAAAAAAAAAAACGCGTCTGCCGGGGCGAGCCCGGGTGCGGCACCACCGGGAAAACTGTGGCAAACAGACATGGCGATCGAGTGAGTGGGCCGCCAGCCAGGCTCAGCCAAAAAGTGCAAAGTCCGAACTGCGTCAGCCGGGGCGGCAAAAACCACGTCAGCCGGGGCGGCGCAAAAAACCGCGTCTGCCGGGGCGGCACGAAACCGCGTCAGCCGGGGCGGCGCGAAAACTGCGTCAGCCGGGGCGAAAGAAAAAAAAAAAAAAAACGCGTCTGCCGGGGCGAGCCCGGGTGCGGCACCACCGGGAAAACTGTGGCAAACAGACATGGCGATCGAGTGAGTGGGCCGCCAGCCAGGCACAGCCGAAAAGTGCAAAGTCCGAACCGTGTCAGCCGGGGCGGCAAAAAACCGCGTCAGCCGGGGCGGCGCAAAAAACCGCGTCTGCCGGGGCGGCACGAAACCGCGTCTGCCGGGGCGGCGCGAAAACTGCGTCAGCCGGGGCGAGCCCGGGTGCGGCACCACCGGGAAAACTGTGGCAAACAGACATGGCGATCGAGTGAGTGGGCCGCCAGCCAGGCTCAGCCAAAAAGTGCCAAGTCCGAACTGCGTCAGCCGGGGCGGCAAAAAACCGCGTCAGCCGGGGCGGCGCAAAAAACCGCGTCTGCCGGGGCGGCGCGAAAACCGCGTCTGCCGGGGCGGCGCGAAAACTGCGTCAGCCGGGGCGAAAGAAAAAAAAAAACGCGTCTGCCGGGGCGAGCCCGGGTGCGGCACCACCGGGAAAACTGTGGCAAACAGACATGGCGATCGAGTGAGTGGGCCGCCAGCAAGGCTCAGCCAAAAAGTGCTAAGTCCGAACTGCGTCAGCTGGGGCGGCAAAAAACCGCGTCTGCCGGGGCGGCACGAAACCGCGTCAGCCGGGGCGGCGCGAAAACCGCGTCTGCCGGGGCGGCACGAAACCGCGTCAGCCGGGGCGGCGCGAAAACTGCGTCAGCCGGGGCGAGCCCGGGTGCGGCACCACCGGGAAAACTGTGGCAAACAGACATGGCGATCGAGTGAGTGGGCCGCCAGCCAGGCACAGCCGAAAAGTGCTAAGTCCGAACTGCGTCAGCCGGGGCGGCAAAAACCGCGTCAGCCGGGGCGGCGCGAAAACCGCGTCTGCCGGGGCGGCACGAAACCGCGTCAGCCGGGGCGGCGCGAAAACTGCGTCAGCCGGGGCGAGCCCGGGTGCGGCACCACCGGGAAAACTGTGGCTAACAGACATGGCGATCGAGTGAGTGGGCCACCAGCCAGGCTCAGCCAAAAAGTGCTAAGTCCGAACTGCGTCAGCCGGGGCGGCAAAAACCGCGTCAGCCGGGGCGGCGCAAAAAACCGCGTCTGCCGGGGCGGCACGAAACCGCGTCAGCCGGGGCGGCGCGAAAACTGCGTCAGCCGGGGCGAAAGAAAAAAAAAAAACGCGTCTGCCGGGGCGAGCCCGGGTGCGGCACCACCGGGAAAACTGTGGCAAACAGACATGGCGATCGAGTGAGTGGGCCGCCAGCCAGGCACAGCCGAAAAGTGCCAAGTCCGAACTGCGTCAGCCGGGGCGGCAAAAAACCGCGTCAGCCGGGGCGGCGCAAAAAAC
>NW_027465033.1:52500-55000 GCF_043290135.1 Rhipicephalus microplus
TAACTGTTTTCGTTATGGGAACAAATATTTCCTCTCCGTCTTTGCTCGCTTCTTTTGCGCATTCGTCGGCTAATGTGTTCCCTATATTCCCACTGTGTGCTTTTACGTAGGTCAGTTTAATATCTTTACTTTGTGTTTGGCTTAAGGTTTTCCTGATGTTACAAATAATTGGATTTAGGTTATCTGGATTTTTTATTGCCAGAAGTGCAGATTGGCTGTCTGTAAAAAGCTGGTATTTAACGAAAGCTTGTAGAGGCCAGATATGTTCTATTGCTTTCTGGATTGCAATGATCTCAGCCTCGTAATTACTACTGTGTTCTGGAAGTTTATATTTTTTCACTGTTTGGATTTGGTTATCTTTGTTTAGTATTATAAATGCCGCTCCTGTTTCTTTTTCTTTCTTTGATCCGTCTGTGTATATTTTGAAGTCTGCTTCTTCCTCTGTTGTTCCAAAGGGTATGCTAACTTTATTTGCTGGATGATCTTGCCATTGGTCGTGTTTCTTCATTATTTCGTTTTCGGTGTATACTTTCTGTTGCCATGTGAAGTTCTTTCCTTTCTTAAGTATGTAGTGTAATTCGTTTTCTTTTTCGATTGTCAAATGGAGAGGTGGAATGTTTGCTAATATGTTGAGTGAAAGATTTGATGTTGTTTTGAATGATTTAGTTATTAATAATAAAGGTAATCTTTGGATTGATTTCAGTTTTTTAATAAAAATGGTTTTTCGGCTATACCATGCTGGGGAGGCGTATGTAACCATTCGTTCTATACCCCTTTTATATATTAACTGTAGTGTGTTTCTATTTGTATGTTTGTCGTCTTTTATTGTACGACTTAAATTATACGTGACTTCGTCTACTTTTCTTTTTAAGTATTTTAGATGTGGGAGGAATGTTAGTTTTGTGTCCAAGACCACCCCTAGAATTTTCATTTCGTTAACCATTTTGATTTTATCCTGTCCGATTTTTATTTGGGGTTGATGGCTAATGTACTGCTTTCCGATTATCATATATTCCGATTTTTCCTTATTCAGGGTTATTCCTTTTTGATGTGCCCACTGATTTATTAGTGTTAGTGCCTTCGTAGCTTTTTCCTCCACCTCTTTTCTTGAGCGGAACTTTATGTGTAACACCACGTCGTCCGCAAAGGCTTGGATGTGTACTCCTTCTTGAAGCTGAGTTTCTAATAGGTCGCCTATTGTTATATTCCAACAGAGTGGGCTTAAAGGTGACCCCTGTGGGGAACCTGAAGTTAGTGTTTTCTTAATTTTTACTCCATCTGTTTCATAGATTATTTTCCTGTTCCGTAGAATATTGTCCGCCAGTTTTATTAGGTTGTTGGGACACTTATATTCTTCTAATTTCTGAATAACTACTTCGGGTTTTATAGAATTGAATGCGTTTTTAATATCTAGTGCTATTAGCATGCTGTTTAGCTTATCAATTTTCGCTTGGTTTATTCGTTTGATTATTTCTTCCAATGCCGTGGTTGTTGATGTCCCATGGGTAAATCCAAATTGTTTTTTGTTAAAATGGTGATTTTTAAACAAGAAATAATAGATTCTATCTTTTATGAGCTTTTCTAATATTTTTCCCAAAATCGAGTTAATAGCTATTGGGCGATATTTGTTTTCCTCGGATTTGTCCTCTCCGTTTCCTTTTGGAATCAATATAATTTTAGATTCTTTCCATCTTTGAGGAAAATGTCCGTGCTTTAAGCATGCATTAAAAAGATTGACAAAGAAAGTCTTATGCCTTTCATACATCACTTGTATGAGGTTAGTTTTTAGGTTGTCTGGTCCGGGGGTTACATCTTTCCTCAGATTTTTTACTATCTGCGTTACTTCAATCTCTGTAAATGGGAGGTCATCACTGGGTAAATTTCTTTCTCTCATTTCTGCTCCCGATGTCCAATTTCCTCCCTGTTTGTTATTGTTTATTGTGTCGTTGCTTGATTGTATTTGACTGTGTCCTGGCTCGTCATTTTCCATGCAGTTAGGGTATAAATTTCCTAGAATGTGTTCTATTGTTTCCTGAAGAGTCTTTGTGACTTCTCCATTTTCTTTTGTGATGCTTCTAAACATAACCTTGGTTTTCATCTTATTTCGTGCAATTTTATACGGTAGGATGAATGGATTTTTCGTAGCCTTAGTACATAGAGTTTTCCAACTGTTGTTTTTAGCCTGTTCTATCATGTTGTTATACGTGTCATGTTCTTTATAGTATTCCTTTTTGTATTGTTCTCTGATATCCCCTTTCGCCTTTTGATACCTCCTTCGTAGTGCTCTGACTCTCTTCCTTTCAATTTCTAGGTCTCTTGACCACCAAGTATTCGGTTTTTGTTTAGAAGGTTTTTTCTTTTTACTGAATTCCTTCTTAAGTTTCTCGATTTTCTCGTGTAGCGTATTCGCTATTTCTTCAATACTTTCCTTCGTGTTTATTTTCCCCTGGACTTCCTCAAACCAGGGATCAATTTGCAACTTTTCCATGACTTTTGTTTG
>NW_027465033.1:60000-72269 GCF_043290135.1 Rhipicephalus microplus
AGCCGCGTACGAGCCTACTCGAGGCGGAAGAACGAAGCCAGCAAGGGCCTGGCCGCAAGTGCGTTCAATTGTCGGGACGTCCAAGTCCCTCGTTCTTCCGTGCTTCCTCTTTCGGCAAGTCGTTGCGGCACCTTCCCAAAGCGCGCAGACCCGCTAATCGCGACGAGCGCGACGTGGCCGTGCCGCCTTTCCCTCGGCAGCAAGCAAAACGCCTGGCAACGTCGACGCTCCCCTAACCGCGATCTCGCACCGTGTTTCGTGTGGCGAATTCAAAAGCCGGCCGGCGCTGCTGCAACCATTACGGTCGGTACGCATACGCCGCGGAGGGCGGGACGGTCATCGGAGCGTGCGGTTCCTCCATCGAGTACTGCGCACCTCGGCCGTCGCATCGCCGTGCCATGACCGGCCGCGCGTCAACGCGAACCGGTGCCAGCGAGATCCCTCGCCTGCAAGAACCGACCGGCAGCCTCCGTCACCCGAGGACGCGGAGGCGCTTGCCGCGGACGGCGGGACGGTATGCACTGGTGCACAGCGGACCCGTCACATCGCCAGTTCCTTGACCGACCGCCGACGCTTGTGCCGTTCCTCTCGTACTTGGCAGTCGCCGCGCGATTGTCGGGTCTCGTTCTTGCACGCTCGAACGGTCGGGAGGGCACTCGGCTGGCGTTTCGGGAACGCGCAGCCTCGCCTTCTACCGACGTAACCACGACTCGCCGTTCGCGCTCCGCCGCTCCTGTTTACAGTACTAGGCGGTCCCGCAGCGGTCGGGTCGCGCATTTCGAGCGCTTCGAGCCACGGTGCAGTGGCGGGTCGAAAGCCGACCTATGAGTGCGTTGCGCCGTTTGTACCCGCGTCCGCCACCTGGCCGACCGTCCAAGGTCGCGGTGTTGGCGTCCGCTGGGCGCAACAATTTGTCACGGGGTGCCGCTCCACATTCAGGCAGCCCCGTGGGGAAAAGCCGACCCCGCGTCCAAACGGGGTCAGCGGCAGAAAGTGTCGGGCGCAGACGCAGCTGAGGCGCTCACCCTTCACAATCCGTTAATGATCCTTCCGCAGGTTCACCTACGGAAACCTTGTTACGACTTTTACTTCCTCTAAATGATCAAGTTTGGTCATCTTTCCAACAGACCGGCGCAACCGAAAGGCCGCGCCGGACATCGGTCCGAAGACCTCACTAAATCATTCAATCGGTAGTAGCGACGGGCGGTGTGTACAAAGGGCAGGGACGTAATCAACGCGAGCTTATGACTCGCGCTTACTGGGAATTCCTCGTTCAAGGGGAACAATTGCAAGCCCCTATCCCAATCACGAAAGAAGTTCCACGGGTTACCCAGTCTTTTCAGACAGGGATAAAGACACGCTGCTTCCTTCAGTGTAGCGCGCGTGCGGCCCCGGACATCTAAGGGCATCACAGACCTGTTATTGCTCTGTTTCGTGCGGCTAGGAGCCGCTTGTCCCTCTAAGAAGGTTGTAAGGTGCTGGGAACCCCGCACCTATTTAATAGGCTAGAGTCTCGTTCGTTATCGGAATTAACCAGACAAATCGCTCCACCAACTAAGAACGGCCATGCACCACCATCCACCGAATCAAGAAAGAGCTCTCAATCTGTCAATCCTCCCAGTGTCCGGGCCGGGTAAGTTTTCCCGTGTTGAGTCAAATTAAGCCGCAGGCTCCACTCCTGGTGGTGCCCTTCCGTCAATTCCTTTAAGTTTCAGCTTTGCAACCATACTTCCCCCGGAACCCAAATACTTTGGTTTCCCGGAAGCTGCCCGCCGAGTCATTTGAGTAACTCAGGCGGATCGCTGGTTGGCATCGTTTATGGTCAGAACTAGGGCGGTATCTGATCGCCTTCGAACCTCTGACTTTCGTTCTTGATCAATGAAAACATTCTTGGCAAATGCTTTCGCAGTAGTTCGTCTTGCGACGGTCCAAGAATTTCACCTCTAGCGCCGCAATACGAATGCCCCCGTCCGTCCCTCTTAATCATTACCTCGTATTCCAAAAACCAACAGAACAGAAACGAGGTCTTGTTCTATTATTCCATGCAAGTTTATTCAGGCGACTCGCCTGCGTTGAGCACTCTAATTTTTTCAAAGTAAAAGCACCGGCCATCTCGAGGCACACAATGAAGTGCACCAAGAAAGAACCGGCATGATGTTCAGTCCGAGCCGTCGCATCGGGTAGATGCACTACTCGTCTGGAACTGAGATCCAACTACGAGCTTTTTAACCGCAGCAGCTTTAGTATACGCTATTGGAGCTGGAATTACCGCGGCTGCTGGCACCAGACTTGCCCTCCAATTGATCCTCGTTAAAGGATTTAGAGTGTACTCATTTCAATTACGGGGCCTCAAAAGAGTCCCGTATTGTTATTTTTCGTCACTACCTCCCCGTGCCGGGAGTGGGTAATTTGCGCGCCTGCTGCCTTCCTTGGATGTGGTAGCCGTTTCTCAGGCTCCCTCTCCGGAATCGAACCCTGATTCTCCGTTACCCGTAACAACCATGGTAAGCAAGTAACCTACCATCGAAAGTTGATAAGGCAGACACTTGAAAGAAACGTCGCCGGCTCGTGGCCATGCGATCAGCACAAAGTTATCCAGAGTCACCACACAATACGGGCCGAAACCCGATCGATCTTGGTCTAATAAAAGCACCCGTTACCCAAAGGGCTCCAGGCTCACTGCATGTATTAGCTCTAGAATTGCCACAGTTATCCAAGTAGGAAGAAACGATCTAAGGAACCATAACTGATTTAATGAGCCATTCGCGGTTTCGCCTTATTTCGGCATGTACTTAGACATGCATGGCTTAATCTTTGAGACAAGCATATGATTACTGGCAGGATCAACCAGGTAATCGTTCGACTGCGCGTCCGTCCTCGCCCTCGGCGGGCCGGACGCAGTCTGTGTGCGGCGGAGGCCACCTTCAGGCGCCCCAACACGCTTATTTTGCACTCCGAGATGACGGCGTTCGAGCTCGCTACGGCACAACCTTCCCGAAAGACGAGTGGGAGCCGTGCGGCAAGAAGCACGTTCATGCTCGCTCTTTTTCGTTGCATCGACTCGGTCGCGCCGTGCGGGTTGCCCAAGCCCGCTGCACTGTCGGTGGACCGGCCGGAACTAGCAACGGAGCCGAGACTGCAAAGCCGCCAGACGACGGGTCACGCCCGCGTCTTCGGCGCTTTCGCATCTGAATCGCCCGAGGACGACACGGAACACACCTCGATATCGTGGTAAAACGGCACCGTCCGACAACCAGCCCCTAACGCATCAAGCGGATGAGGCTGCAGACGACTGCCGTGGATTCCCCTGGAGCAGACCCGAGGACACGCTTGACGAGGCCGAAGCCCGCCGCATATCAGACACCCGGTCGCTTTCGCGTACGCCGCTCACGAGAACCCCCACATAATAGCAGCGATAAGTACCCAGACCTCCTTGGGCCCTAATACGAGCGTACTCGAGAAAATTTCACCGCGGGTGTGCCCCGAAACGTGTGGCATGTTGAGCGTGCCACAAGTCTACGTCGCTCTCAAACCCGCCGAGGTCGTAGAATTTGCGACCCTACTCACGAAATTCCCACCGAGGATACGGCCGCAAACGTACCGCACCTTGGGTAGGCCACGAGTTTGTGCAACACTACGCTGACGGCACAGCACCGAGGTCGTGCGCGCACGCACGGGAAAATTCCGCCGCGGTTTCTGCCGAAAACGTGAGGCACCACGACTCTCCGCAAGTTCGCGTCGACTGCGAAAGACCGAAGTCGTGAACGACGTGTCCGCTACTCGCCGCCGACACGCTGGACACCAAACGTACAACGACTCGACGGCGTCGTAGAGGCCCACGACGCGGTTTTCCTTAACGACGTCTCGGCGTGGCACCGACAGGTTAGAACGGCCGACCAACGTTCCCTGTCCGCCGTTCGGCTCAGTCGAAGGGCTCGGCGACTTCGGCAACGCTGCGAAGCCGCACGGTGACGCACGCCATGTCCCCATTTTTTTTTTTCTTTCTGCGTCTGCCGGGGTGCCCCTATAATAGCAGCGATAAGCACCCAGACCGCCGTGGGTCGCTCGCCCCGGCTGACGTGGTTTTTCGTACTCCTGCGGCGGTCGCCGTCAAGCACGTCCAAATACGCTACTTTCGTGGGCGCATTCACGCTCTTTCGCTTCGCCGGAGTGCCAGCACTCACTCTGCCAAAAACGGCGAACATCCGAGCGGCGGTTCCCACTTTTGCGTCGGCGTCGCAAACCCCGCCCCGGCAGACGAGGTTTGCCGTACTCGTGCGACGGTGGCCGGCGGGCACGTCGAAAGACGCCGATATCGTGCGCGAATTGGCGCACCTTGGCTTCACCGGAGTGCCGCCACTGACTCCTCCAAAAACGGCGAAGATCCGAGCGGCGCTTCCCACTTTCGCATCGGCGTCCCGAACTCCGCCCCGGCTGACGCGGTTTACCGTACTCGTGCGACGGTCGCCGGCGAGCACGTGGAAAGACGCCGATATCGTGCCCGAATCGGCTCCGTTCGGCTTCGCCGGAGTGCCAGCACTGGCTCGGCGAAAGACGACGAACATCCGAGCGACGGTTCTCACTATTGCGTACGCGTCGCAAACCCCGCCCCGGCAGACGCACTTTGCCGTACTCGTGCGACGGTCGCCGGCGAGCACGTAGAAAGACGCCGATATCGTGCCGGAATCGGCCCCGTTTGGCTTCGCCGGAGTGCCAGCACTCACTCGGCCACAAACGGCGAACATCCGAGCGGCGGTTCCCACTTAGCCGTCGGCGTCCCGAACTCCGCCCCGGCAGACGCGGTTGCCGAGCTCGTGCGACTAGCGACCGCGAAGCCGTCTCGCGACGCCGCTTTCGTGCGCGGCTCCCACTGCGACCTGGGTCACCCGAGGTCGACGAGCAAAAAAGAATGTCGAAAAAAATTTTTTTTTTTTTTGCGTCTGCCGGGGTGCCCCTATAATAGCAGCGATAAGCACCCAGACCGCCATGGGTCGCTCGCCCCGGCTGACGTGGTTTTTCGTTTTCCTGCGGTGGTCGTCGTCAAGCACGTCCAAACACGCCACTTTCGTGGGCGCATTCGCGCTCTTTCGCTTCGCCGGAGTGCCAGCACTCACTCTGCCAAAAACGGCGAACATCCGAGCGGCGGTTCCCACTTTTGCGTCGGCGTCGCAAACCCCGCCCCGGCAGACGAGGTTTGCCGTACTCGTGCGACGGTGGCCGGCGGGCACGTCGAAAGACGCCGATATCGTGCGCGAATTGGCGCACCTTGGCTTCACCGGAGTGCCGCCACTGACTCCTCCAAAAACGGCGAAGATCCGAGCGGCGCTTCCCACTTTCGCATCGGCGTCCCGAACTCCGCCCCGGCTGACGCGGTTTACCGTACTCGTGCGACGGTCGCCGGCGAGCACGTGGAAAGACGCCGATATCGTGCCCGAATCGGCTCCGTTCGGCTTCGCCGGATTGCCAGCACTGGCTCGGCGAAAGACGACGAACATCCGAGCGACGGTTCTCACTATTGCGTACGCGTCGCAAACCCCGCCCCGGCAGACGCACTTTGCCGTACTCGTGCGACGGTCGCCGGCGAGCACGTAGAAAGACGCCGATATCGTGCCGGAATCGGCCCCGTTTGGCTTCGCCGGAGTGCCAGCACTCACTCGGCCACAAACGGCGAACATCCGAGCGGCGGTTCCCACTTAGCCGTCGGCGTCCCGAACTCCGCCCCGGCAGACGCGGTTGCCGAGCTCGTGCGACTAGCGACCGCGAAGCCGTCTCGCGACGCCGCTTTCGTGCGCGGCTCCCACTGCGACCTGGGTCACCCGAGGTCGACGAGCAAAAAAGAATGTCGAAAAAAATTTTTTTTTTTTTTTGCGTCTGCCGGGGTGCCCCTATAATAGCAGCGATAAGCACCCAGACCGCCATGGGTCGCTCGCCCCGGCTGACGTGGTTTTTCGTTTTCCTGCGGTGGTCGTCGTCAAGCACGTCCAAACACGCCACTTTCGTGGGCGCATTCGCGCTCTTTCGCTTCGCCGGAGTGCCAGCACTCACTCTGCCAAAAACGGCGAACATCCTAGTGGCGGTTCCCACTTTTGCGTCGGCGTCGCCAACCCCGCCCCGGCATACGCGGTTTGCCGTACTCGTGCGGCGGTGGCCGGCGGGCACGTCGAAAGACACCGATATCGTGCGCGAGTCGATGCTTCTTGGTCTCGCAGGAGGGCCGCCACTCACTCCTGCAAAAACGGCGAAGATCCGAGCGGCGCTTCCCACTTTTTCGTCGGCGTCGCAAACCTCGCCCCGGCAGACGCGCTTTGCCGTACTCGTGCGACGGTCGCCGGCGAGCACGTCGAAATACGCCGATATCGTGCCCGAATCGGCCCCGTTTCGCTTCGCCGGAGTGCCAGCACTCGCTCGGCCAAAGACGACGAACATCCGAGCGACGGTTCCCACTATTGCGTACGCGTCGCGAACCCCGCCCCGGCAGACGCGGTTTGCCGTACTCGTGCGGCGGTGGCCGGCGGGCACGTCGAAAGACGCCGATATCGTGCACGAATTGGCGCTCCTTGGCTTCACCGGAGTGCCAGCACTCACTCGGCCAAAAACGGCGAACATCCGAGCAGCGGTACCCACTTAGCCGTCGGCATCCCGAACTCCGCGCCGGCTGACGCGGTTGCCGAGCTCGTGCGACTAGCGACCGCGAACGCGTCTCGCGACGCCGCTTTCGTGCGCGGCTCCCATTGCGACCTGGGTTACCCGAGCTCGACCAGCAAAAAAGAAGGTCGAAAATTTTTTTTTTTTTTTCTGCGTCTGCCGGGGTGCCCCTATAATAGCAGCGATAAGCACCCAGACCGCCGTGTGTCGCTCGCCCCGGCTGACGTGGTTTTTCGTACTCCTGCAGCGGTCGCCGTCACGCACGTCCAAATACGCCACTTTCGTGGGCGCATTCGCGCTCTTTCGCGTCGCCGGAGTGCCAGCACTCACTCTGCCAAAAACGGCCAACATCCGAGCGGCGGTTCCCACTTTTGCGTCGGCGTCGTAAACCCCGCCCCGGCAGACGCGGTTTGCCCTACTCGTGCGACGGTCGCCGGCGAGCGCGTCGAAAGACGCCGATATCGTGCGCTAATTGGCGCTCCCTGGCTTCTCCGGAGTGCCGCCACTCACTCCTCCAAAAACGGCGAAGATCCGAGCGGCGTTCTCCACTTTCGCATCGGCGTCCCGAACTCCGCCCGGGCTGACGCGGTTTACCGTACTCGTGCGACGGTCGCCGGCGGGCACGTCGAAAGACGCCGATATCGTGCCGTAATCGGCCCCGTTTGGCTTCGCCCGTGTGCCAGCACTCACTCGGCCAAAAACGGCGAACATCCGAGCAGCGTTTCCCACTTTCGCATCGGCGTCCCGAAGCCCGCCCCGGCAGACGCGGTTTGCCCTACTCGAGCGACGGTCGCCGGCGATCACGTCGAAAGGCGCCGAATTCGTGCACGAATCGATGCTTCTTGGTCTCGCAGGAGGGCCGCCACTCACTCCTGCAAAAACGGCGAAGATCCGAGTTGCGCTTCCCACTTTTTCGTCGGCGTCCCGAACTACGCCCCGGCTGACGCGGTTTACCGTACTCGTGCGACGGTCGCCGGCGGGCACTTCAAAATACGCCGATTTCGTGGGCGCATTCACGCTGTTTCGCTTCCCCGGAGTGCCAACACTCACTCTGCCGAAAGCGGCGATCATCCGAGCGGCGGTTCCCACTTTTGCGTCGGCTTCGCAAACGGCGCCCCGGCAGACGCGCTCGTGCGACGTACTCGTGCGACGGTCGCCGGCGAGCACGTCAAAAGACGCCGATATCGTGCTCGAATCGACCCCGTTTCGCTTCGCCGGAGTGCTGCCAGTCACGGCGCAGAAAACGGCGAACAAGTGTTTTTTTTTTTTTTTCCTAGAATTTGTGTTATAGAAGGCACATTTGATATCGGACGATAATTTTCAACTTTATCACGCGCACCGATTTTCGTGTAGAGGTTTGCAAGTTTATGGGAATTTCTCCACTTGGAATAATGCGATTTAGTAGTACTACGAGAACTTCATGGATGTACTCAAGGGTACGGGGCAAGTCAGTTACGTCAACACCTGCAGATTTTTTACACTTCAAACTGAAAATTGTTGGTTGTGAGTCCTCGTGTGATATTAAAGGCCGATTCGCTAACACATAGAACAAAGAAAGAAAGGAAGAAAAAACGCCCGCGCTCGCTCAAGAAACCTGGGTTCGCAACAAGTGGCAACAACAAGCAACCGAGCGAGTGCGCCAAAACCCGTGGCGGCCGAACAAACGCGAAGTCCCAACCGCGTCAGCCGGGGCGGCACGGGACAGGAAAAATCACTTCAGCCGGGGCGGCGGGGCACCGAATAAACCTCGTCACCTCGTCGCAGGATAAAAGAGGAAACAAAAAGTCTAAACAGCGTCTGCTGGAGCGAATGCGTAATAAAACAACAACAACAACAAAAAAAAAAACACCCGCGCTCAAGAAGTCTGCAATCACCACAAAAGGCGACTGTGACCGAGCAGCGTCAGCCGGGGCCGTGCGGAAACGGAAAAACCGCGACTACCGGGGCGTCGAGGCACCGAAAAATCCACTTCAGCCGCGGCGAAAAAAAAAAACAAAAAGAAAGACGGAGGGGGGGGGGGGGAACCACGTCTGCCGGGGCGAAGGAAAAAAAAAAAACGCGTCTGCCGGGGCGAGCCCGGGTGCGGCACCACCGGGAAAACTGTGGCAAACAGACATGGCGATCGAGTGAGTGGGCCGCCAGCCAGGCTCAGCCAAAAAGTGCAAAGTCCGAACTGCGTCAGCCGGGGCGGCAAAAACCACGTCAGCCGGGGCGGCGCAAAAAACCGCGTCTGCCGGGGCGGCACGAAACCGCGTCAGCCGGGGCGGCGCGAAAACTGCGTCAGCCGGGGCGAAAGAAAAAAAAAAAAAAACGCGTCTGCCGGGGCGAGCCCGGGTGCGGCACCACCGGGAAAACTGTGGCAAACAGACATGGCGATCGAGTGAGTGGGCCGCCAGCCAGGCACAGCCGAAAAGTGCAAAGTCCGAACCGTGTCAGCCGGGGCGGCAAAAAACCGCGTCAGCCGGGGCGGCGCAAAAAACCGCGTCTGCCGGGGCGGCACGAAACCGCGTCTGCCGGGGCGGCGCGAAAACTGCGTCAGCCGGGGCGAGCCCGGGTGCGGCACCACCGGGAAAACTGTGGCAAACAGACATGGCGATCGAGTGAGTGGGCCGCCAGCCAGGCTCAGCCAAAAAGTGCCAAGTCCGAACTGCGTCAGCCGGGGCGGCAAAAAACCGCGTCAGCCGGGGCGGCGCAAAAAACCGCGTCTGCCGGGGCGGCGCGAAAACCGCGTCTGCCGGGGCGGCGCGAAAACTGCGTCAGCCGGGGCGAAAGAAAAAAAAACGCGTCTGCCGGGGCGAGCCCGGGTGCGGCACCACCGGGAAAACTGTGGCAAACAGACATGGCGATCGAGTGAGTGGGCCGCCAGCAAGGCTCAGCCAAAAAGTGCTAAGTCCGAACTGCGTCAGCTGGGGCGGCAAAAAACCGCGTCTGCCGGGGCGGCACGAAACCGCGTCAGCCGGGGCGGCGCGAAAACCGCGTCTGCCGGGGCGGCACGAAACCGCGTCAGCCGGGGCGGCGCGAAAACTGCGTCAGCCGGGGCGAGCCCGGGTGCGGCACCACCGGGAAAACTGTGGCAAACAGACATGGCGATCGAGTGAGTGGGCCGCCAGCCAGGCACAGCCGAAAAGTGCTAAGTCCGAACTGCGTCAGCCGGGGCGGCAAAAACCGCGTCAGCCGGGGCGGCGCGAAAACCGCGTCTGCCGGGGCGGCACGAAACCGCGTCAGCCGGGGCGGCGCGAAAACTGCGTCAGCCGGGGCGAGCCCGGGTGCGGCACCACCGGGAAAACTGTGGCTAACAGACATGGCGATCGAGTGAGTGGGCCACCAGCCAGGCTCAGCCAAAAAGTGCTAAGTCCGAACTGCGTCAGCCGGGGCGGCAAAAACCGCGTCAGCCGGGGCGGCGCAAAAAACCGCGTCTGCCGGGGCGGCACGAAACCGCGTCAGCCGGGGCGGCGCGAAAACTGCGTCAGCCGGGGCGAAAGAAAAAAAAAAAACGCGTCTGCCGGGGCGAGCCCGGGTGCGGCACCACCGGGAAAACTGTGGCAAACAGACATGGCGATCGAGTGAGTGGGCCGCCAGCCAGGCACAGCCGAAAAGTGCCAAGTCCGAACTGCGTCAGCCGGGGCGGCAAAAAACCGCGTCAGCCGGGGCGGCGCAAAAAACCGCGTCTGCCGGGGCGGCACGAAACCGCGTCAGCCGGGGCGGCGCGAAAACTGCGTCAGCCGGGGCGAGCCCGGGTGCGGCACCACCGGGAAAACTGTGGCAAACAGACATGGCGATCGAGTGAGTGGGCCGCCAGCCAGGCTCAGCCAAAAAGTGCCAAGTCCGAACTGCGTCAGCCGGGGCGGCGCAAAAAACCGCGTCTGCCGGGGCGGCGCGAAAACCGCGTCTGCCGGGGCGGCGCGAAAACTGCGTCAGCCGGGGCGAAAGAAAAAAAAAACGCGTCTGCCGGGGCGGCAAAAAACCGCGTCTGCCGGGGCGGCACGAAACCGCGTCAGCCGGGGCGGCGCGAAAACCGCGTCTGCCGGGGCGGCACGAAACCGCGTCAGCCGGGGCGAGCCCGGGTGCGGCACCACCGGGAAAACTGTGGCAAACAGACATGGCGATCGAGTGAGTGGGCCGCCAGCCAGGCACAGCCGAAAAGTGCTAAGTCCGAACTGCGTCAGCCGGGGCGGCAAAAACCGCGTCAGCCGGGGCGGCGCAAAAACCGCGTCTGCCGGGGCGAATGCAAAAAAAACAAAGAAAAAAGCCCGCGCTTAATCAAAAGAAAACAAAGAAAAAAGCTTGCGCTTAATCAAAAGAAAACAAACAAAAAAAGTTCGCGCTTAAGCCTGGCGGTGGAACCACCGGGGCAAACAGACCTGGCGATCGAGTGAGTGGGCCGCCAGCCGGGGTGAGCCAAAAAGTGCAAAGTCGGAACCGCGTCAGCCGGGGCGGCGCGAAAACCGCGTCAGCCGGGGCGGCGCAAAAACTGCGTCAGCCGGGGCGGCACGGAAAAACGAAAACCGCGTCAGCCGGGGCGGCACGGAAAAACGAAAACCACGTCAGCCGGGGCGACATCAAAATGAGGAAAAAAAAAAAAACTGCCTTAGGACACCTGCGTACACTTTCATGCGTTTGGGCATATCTCTCTGTAACACGCGCGCCCCTCGTTACGCGCGGCACTCTGTTTTCTCCGACACCCATATTTCGGCGGCATGTGGCACGCGCGCCCGTCCCTACGCACGGCACACCGCAGTGCTTTCTCGATATTTTTCTTTTCCTCCAACACCGTCATCTATAGGCTTTTAGTGACCTGTTGCTCGTGGCAAAAGTTCGCTAGCTCTGACACCTCTTGCATGCGCACCGTTTTTGCGCACGGTGCTATGCCGCAAAGCACGGCAGTCGCATGCGTTTCTCTCAGGCACCTCTTTTTTGACACAACGCTGTGGTGCTTAGAAACACACCCGCCGCTTTTGCGCACAGAACTCCACCGTACAGCACGGTAGTCACGTTTGTTCCACACGAACAGCAGTGTGCATCGTGCTACGACACTTTGAAAGCTTTTTCTTCCGAGTCTCGACCGCGCTGTTCCTTTCGTACTTGGCGCGGTTTTGGGACCAGCTTTGTTTTAAACCCCTACTGCGCGCCGTTCCTTTCGTACTTGGCGCGGTTCAGGGTTTGTTTCGAGCCCTTAGCCGCGCTGTTCCCTCCGTACTTGGCGCGGTTTAGGGTCGAGCTTTGTCTCGAGCCCTCTCCGCGCCGTTCCTTCCGTACTTGGCGCGGTTTAGGGTTTGTTTCGAGCCCTTAGCCGCGCTGTTCCCTCCGTACTTGGCGCGGTTTAGGGTTTGTTTCGAGCCCTTAGCCGCGCTGTTCCCTCCGTACTTGGCGCGGTTTAGGGTCGAGCTTTGTCTCGAGCCCTCTCCGCGCCGTTCCTTCCGTACTTGGCGCGGTTTAGGGCCGAGCTTTGTCTCGAGCCCCTACCGCGCGGTTCCTTTCGTACTTTGCGCGGTTTAGGGTCGAGCCTTGTTTTGAGTACTGACCGCGCAGTTAGCGCGGTTCAGAATCGAACCTTGTTTCGAGCTCTTACCGTGCAGTTCCTTTCGTACTTGGCACGGTTTAGGGTCGAGCCTTGTTTCGAGTCC
>NW_027465034.1:0-72257 GCF_043290135.1 Rhipicephalus microplus
AAGACCCGTTCTAGCCGCGCGGGGCTTCAGTTCCCCGTGGGCCGTATTCACCGCCTCCTACGCAAGGGAAACTACGCCGAGCGCGTCGGAGCTGGCGCTCCGGTCTACCTGGCTGCCGTACTCGAGTACCTGGCCGCCGAGGTGCTCGAGCTGGCGGGCAACGCCGCTCGTGACAACAAGAAGACCCGGATCATCCCCCGTCACTTGCAGCTCGCCATCCGCAACGACGAGGAGCTGAACAAACTGCTTTCCGGCGTCACCATCGCGCAGGGCGGTGTGTTGCCCAACATTCAAGCCGTGCTTCTTCCAAAGAAGACGGAGAAGAAGGCGTAAGCGAGCACCCCTTCCGCGCGCTCGCCGCATTCCCCAAACGGTCCTTCTAAGGACCACCCAAACAGGTGACGCGGCCGTGTTTCGCTTCGCAGTCACGATGGCTCTGTTCGTACCCTCAAGCGTGTTTGTTTTTCTATACTTTATATATATTTCCTCGCGACATCAGTTAGCCACAAGTGCGCGACGCCAAATGCTGCAAAGAGACAACCAAATCACGCAGCTCGGCACCGAAAAAGACAGAAAAGAGCATGTAAGCGTTGTCATTTCTCATTAAAAAAAAAAAAAAAAAAGCTCCACACGTAACCGTCTATCCTTACGATGACACCTGAACGGGTCAGCACAGGGACAGAGTAAATTTAATACCTTTGAATAGAAAAACAAACGTAAGGTAAAAAAAAAAAAAGAGAGAGAGAGAGAGAGAACCCGCCGTTAGCGCATTCCATTTGGTGCTTCTAACACAATTTATTTCGTCTATCTTGCTAGGCAGCGCAGCCACTATTACACAGAACACACAACACAAGCGCTTAACTTCAACTAAACGTTTATTGCAAAAAAAAAAAAAAAAAATTGTCCAGAATATGGCACAAAAACTTGTTCAGCTTCAAAAGAAATGAAAGGAAATGACACGCGATGATTTCGAGTGTGTTAGTGCACTCTCTATCGCGCTCACGCGGAAAGAACTGTTTTTTGGATGGGGTGATAGAGAATAACAGACAGTAATGTGCGGGACTGGCACGTGTGCTTTTTGTTGTCTACCTTTTACTATTCTTTTTCTCTGTTCACCCCCTTTATAAACTCTGACGTTTGCAATGAAAGTTCAGTTGAAGTTAAGCGCTTGTGTTGTGAGGTCTGTGTAATAGTGGCTGCGCTTCCTAGCGAGATGGATCCTTACCAACTGGCCCGATACAATTGTTTATTTCGTCTCTCGGTAAAACTTCATCACCTCCTACGAGTGCACCCAAAAGTTGCGCCGGGGTCCAGCAGCCCAAGTCACCATGGCGTTACGCAAACAGAAGCCCTCAAAAACACCTTACAAGCGGCAGGCAAAAAGGTAAACACATAAATGAAATTGACACACCACAGGGTCGCAGCACGGCTGCTGCACACACACCGACTGAAGCTAGCCTACCTTTTCTCTGTCTACTCATAATGATACACACTTTTACCTTGAATTTGTCAAAGCTGAGCCATTTCTTCGTAATAACGACGCGCCGACGTTCCGTTCTTCCGCGCGCTAGACAACGGCAGCCACGTACGTACAAAACATGACAGCAAAAGAGGGTGCGGCCGGAGTACGTGGCCTGGAGTGGTCTCGTAGCCAAAGCAGACACGTTGGTGGTCCTGAGAAGGACCGTTTGTTGTTGCTTGCCTGTCGACCGAAGCGCAGGGAGCAGCCCAACTTAGGCGCGCTCACCGCGAATGCGCCGAGCCAGCTGGATGTCCTTTGGCATGATGGTGACGCGCTTAGCGTGGATGGCGCACAGGTTGGTGTCTTCGAAAAGACCAACGAGGTAGGCCTCGCTAGCTTCCTGTAGGGCCATCACGGCAGAACTCTGGAAACGGAGGTCCGTCTTGAAGTCCTGAGCGATTTCCCGCACCAGGCGCTGAAAGGGAAGCTTGCGGATCAGCAGTTCGGTCGACTTCTGGTATCGGCGAATTTCACGCAGGGCCACGGTTCCAGGCCTGTAACGGTGAGGTTTCTTCACCCCGCCTGTGGCAGGGGCACTCTTGCGAGCAGCCTTGGTAGCAAGCTGCTTACGCGGAGCCTTGCCTCCAGTACTCTTGCGCGCGGTTTGTTTAGTTCGGGCCATGCTGCGTGCGTCCGATCACCTCGACTGACGGAGCGAAACTGCGCTCCTGCCGGAGATCGGCAAAAGCGGCTTCGCCGCACGACCCATCTCTCTCCCTCCCATTGGCCGAAGCGTGAGAACCCGTCCGCGTGCGAGCGCGGAAGCGTACGCCAGGATGCTGGCTGGCGCTCATTTTCGGGCAACCGTGCAGTTCGCGGCTGCAAAGAGGTACACCGAAACGAAACCACTACCGCTGTACAATACAGCCTGCTGCGCATTTCTTTCGCCTTCCAGGCAACACATCAATCGACGCTGTAGCTCGTCGCTTCCCGAAGCGGCGCGACGGAGTGCGAGACGCCACCATTCACGCCAACAGCGCGCATCGCACTAGAGCGCCTCGCATCACCGAGGGCAAATGCGCACTGCCACGCCAAAAAAACTTGCTCCTTGCGTTGTCGCTTATTTGCGACCATTACGTAGATGGGCGAAGACGACGAGAGACCACCGGCAGTGTTGGTATATGCATACACGTCCGCGCAACGACAAGGAGTAAAACGCAACAAAACATTCTAACACAAACACCCCGTACATCCAACTGCCACTGAGCGCGCCTACTTGCTCAATCGCAGACAGTAACGGGACTCAATTTTATCTTCCTTTCCCTCTTAAGAATCACTCATACATACTTGCCAAACTACTAGGTGCGCTCAATGGCGGTTGGATGTACGGGGTGTTTGCGTTCGAATGTTTTGTTTCATTTTTACTCCTATTCCCTCGATATGTCGTCTCACTCTGGCTTCCCTCATGTCTCTTTCTCTACACTTTTATTCCCACCCTTTTAATCCCCCCTCACCCCCCATCCCTTGTGAGCTACCGCTGAGGTGTCGCATCCTGATGCAGACAGTTTCGGGGCTCACTTTCCTCTTCTTTTCCATCTTACACATCAGCAATCCCCCCCCCCCCCCCCAACCTCTAAGTGCTAAATATGTGGCACAAAAAGCAGGAAATGGACTCAATGAAAGGGTGAAAAATAATAATCATAATAGAAACGAAGATCAACACGCGCCTCAAAAAGCCCCATTCACTCCTCTTTCACATTTTCACGAGAAAATGAAGGTACACACATGGAGAACAATTTTTGTTATAGGTAGGCTTGCCTGAGCAGAACCACTGTCGTGCGCCTTGGTTACACATTCGACACGCCTCGTCCTGTGCGGAGGTGGGTGGGAAACCAAGGGTGCACTTGAAAATGCAATGCTCGTGGGTTGGTGTCGCCATCTGACGGCAGGCTCACGCGAGCGCGCCTTGCTTTCGAATTTCCCGCGCTCGAACCTCTCGCGTTTACATCATGGGCTAGTCCCCCCCCCCCCCCCCTCTCGCGTGGGCGGCGAAGCCAGCCTCCCTAGAGTGACCACCTCTGCCGGCGAAATGGAAACACTTGTTGCGTAGCTGTCCGTCCAAGTAAAGCTTTCACAACTGCAGTGTTCGCAGCACCAGTACAGTACATGAGTGCCACTTCTATCAAGTGCAGCTTCCCTCAGCACGCTGCATGGGCAGCGCTTATTGTGTACTTGCTTCTGACTTGCGCAGAAATTCTGTTTAAACATCCCCTTCCACTTTTCTTTCTTTTTTTTTTGTATTTTGCAGCTCGGCAGCGCCAGGTGTGAAAAAAAAAAAACAAACAAAAATTATTAGGCGTGACAATGTACACAATGTGTTATTGAATGGGGCACTTCTGAGTGCACAGCGGGCGCGGTAAACACGACCAACCTGTCACAATCAATTTTTTCATTTGTAAGTACACATCCCTTCTTCGTCTGGGTGCCCCACGGTAGAACATAGTGCGTTTTTATTTATTTTGACACAACGTGACGCGATCGTGTAGTGGGCATTCCAAAGAAAAAAGCGAGTTCGTGCTTCCTGAGCATAGTCGTGTCTCCAAGAATGCAGTGACCAGGGTAGAACGCTGCGCTCGGCTTCTTCCTTCGCGCGATAAGGTAACTAGGCGACGTTCGCTTGACGGGCCCGTTTTAGCAGCTTGGCTTGCAGGAAGGAGAGGAAGAACTCGCAGATGCGGCGATTGATTCGTGCATGCAGACCCAGGAGAAAGACGACGACGCGAACGAAATGCGGTGAACGTGACAAGTACCCAGCGCGATCAAGCTACTACTACACGAGGTGCTGCTCACCTGAGCGATGACGCAATGATATTGCAAAGAGGGACGGACGGGTATGGCGAACCGCTGGGATCACACTGCCGAAGCATCAAGTGGGTAGCCCTGAAGAGGGCTGTTGTGTTCTCGTTGGCTGGCTGCAGGCGACGCCGCTGGCTTCTTAGCCTCCGAATCCGTACAGGGTGCGGCCCTGACGCTTGAGGGCGTACACGACGTCCATGGCTGTCACGGTCTTCCTTTTGGCGTGCTCGGTGTAAGTGACGGCATCGCGGATCACGTTCTCGAGGAACACCTTGAGAACGCCGCGAGTTTCCTCGTAGATGAGGCCAGAGATGCGCTTGACACCGCCACGGCGCGCCAGACGACGGATGGCCGGCTTGGTTATGCCCTGGATGTTGTCACGCAACACCTTTCGATGACGCTTGGCGCCACCCTTCCCCAGCCCTTTGCCACCTTTGCCACGGCCAGACATGACGGCTTCCGAAGTTTCTGCTTCTGCTTCGAAACGCGCCCGGAAAGCGAATGGTGGTGGTAGTGGTTACAATGAAGAGGAAAAAGGCACCTAATTTCTGTCTGCCTTCAGGCGACACGGCGCAGTGCCTTATAGGGGTGGGGGGAAGGAGGGATAAAAAGAATAGAAGGAAAGTAGAAGCAGAAGAAGACAGCCAACGAGAGGAAAAAGAAGGAGATAGGAAAGTGGGGATCCGGTCGAAGCAGTCCAAGGGCGGGGTGCCACAATGCGAGAGCTACACGGCATCAGGAGACCGCGGAGGGCGAACCAGTCGGCGGGAGCTACGCTGAAGTCGGAGATCGCGAGGGCACAACCGTCCAGCTTGAAATCCTGCGAGCGAATCCCAAAGCGAATGCTCGACACGATCGAGTCGCGGTGTCGGCGCCGGCCCGCGAGACTGAGGAGGAAGGCGAACGGCGCACGCCGGTTGGTCGGCGGCCAGCTCGTCTCTCTCTCCCTCTTTTCTTCGCGAGGAGCGCGTTGGCCGCGCAGGTTGCTGCACTGACTATTTTTCTGCACTACAAGATTGAATATACACGGCAAACATGCTTTCGTTTGTTTGTTTGTTTTTAATTCTTTTCTCGTTACTGTTGCTAAGTTTCTTGCCCATTCATTCACGCACCCTTCACTGCTGCAAAATGGCGTATCAGTCGTATCAGCTGCCCCAGCGGCAAGGAGACATCAAACCGAGTAAGCGACAATTCATGTACGCGTACGTACAAGCCCAGCGGATACAACGCGTTCGCTAAAAAACGTTTCATCGTGTCCACTGAACATGACACACGCAATATTTGTCAAAACTCACAGCTGCAACAGCTCACCTGTGTGCCGCACGTAAATAAACTGCACACTTAACACTTTGCGACTACTCGTCCCCGGCGTGTGCCCCCCCCCTCTTTTTTTTTTTTCTTTTCTATGTTCTCGCTTTCTCTCTAATCACATCAATGCCTCATTTGCACGCACGAAACCCGTTTCACGGCGTCACTTTGACGCCATCCTTGTCGCCAAACCAAGGGACTAACACACGCGGTCCGGGCACGGCCTCATGGCCGGAAATTTCTAAACAAAGCGTGCTCGCGTTGTTGTGGACGCCGGCACGTGAAATTCGGCAAAGTAACAGCACCTTTGGCTGGCTACGCGTGTCTCAAATTTTACTGTGGCAGCTCCACTACATATCGCGATACGGCAGTTTCACCGAAGCCACGCAACGCGACCGCGCTCATTTCAGCATTCACGGGGACGGCAGAGAGTGAGAGCGCACCTCCTCTCGGGCGCGCCTCTCCTCCCGTAAACACGGACTGTCAAGCGGTCCGGTCGCAGCGAAGTTTCCCCATCTCCTTGCGGGGTGGTTCAACACCTGCCCGTTTCAAGTGCACGGTTGCACTGTGAGGAACCCTGCAAGGGTCACGCAATTACAGGCAAAACAGCCCTAACTCTAAAGCGCCTTACATAGGACGAGATTGGAGCGTAAAATGCACCACCCTTTATGCATTCTTTCTTCTTTACAGCGTTGGAAGAGTGTTCGTTCGCTGCATGTTTTACGCATGCGTACTTTCGCTTACATAATACCTTCGGAGGCTGACAACCTGTTAAGTAATCTATCAACGACTATCCGGACGGCATCAGCTGTGCAAAGAAGATTTGCAGTTGGCCTTCCAGAGCCGTCCAGAGCACACAAAGTAGGTCTACACATCGTGGCAACCAATATTTCGAAAAAAGTGAATTGCGTAGTATTATAAAGAATACAACTTTCAGAATGAGCAAAACTGCTTGGTTTGACCAAAGTACAAAGAGGTGCGATTTATACCACATCGATCCATTTATTGAATTAAAAATTACGCTGGCATTAGATAGAATATCGGAAACTCTAATTGACCGATTGAGGCTAGGCACGGCATACACAAAAACATTTGTTTTTTTTTTTTTCTTTGCACAGACACAGCAGAGCTGAAAGTCCCGAATGCGAATGCGGATTGATAGATGAAGACGTATGTCACCTTCTCGTAGACTGTCCACATCACGAGACGCCGTCTTAAGTCCGAACAGTTGGCATTAGACCGCAGACCGTTTAACATGAAGAAACTTCTGGGTCCGTGGCCTACTCGAGTTTTACAGTCGCACGCTTTAAAAGCATCAACACGTTCTTTACAAGACAGCGGGATTGCTGATAAGTATTAAGAAATAACGAACTTTCATTTGTAACAAATGTACTTATTATGTACAGTATCACGTGACTCTCATCATGTGTGTGTTGTGAAATGAATGACGTGTCGACAATTATGTACACACGAGCGAATGCATCTTTATACGGACCAGACGTGTGCTCTACTGTTTTGTGCTGGTGGACCGAATATTATCGAGGGACATTATATCAGAGACTTCATTCATTGACTTTCGAACATTTACTTACCATTGTGTTCTGATATGTGCGTATAAGTGTAAGTGTGTCTTTGCATATCTCTGCCCGAGTTTTCTACTTTCCATGCACTGCTTTGTACGTTTTGCTTCAAGATACGTGTTCAAGTTTAACTCAACGGCCAAGGAGTAGCCGGCGCCATAATGGTGCGCCGACATCTCCTTACATATCATATCAATAAGAAAAAAAGATGCGCGCCAATGCCCATCTATTGTATTCCCTTCTCACGTGCCCCAATACCAAACTGCGCGTGCCATTTCTGTGGTGCAAGTGTGTTTAAGTAGTCGCAGTTTCATCTTTCACAATCATGAGGGTTCCCATATTGAAAGTATTCCTTCCCCGAACTTGTGGCAGGGACGCACGATGCGAAATTACAAAATGATCGCGCTTGAAAGCTTCATACAAATGCACTGTCGACCCGCCGAACATAGTCAGTAATCTAAAACAAAGCGGAAATAAACGGTGCGTCCGCTCATTCATTTAAGGTAAGTTTCCCACCACATTCCGAATGGAACGTACCACTCATTTGTGCCTAGCACAGGCGCATTTGTTCTTTCGAAGAGAACACAGTGTTCCGCTACACCGTGTGATTATGTAAACGTCAAGCCGAGCAGTGTCGTTTGCTGGCCGGCCTGGCTATGTTTCTTTCGGCGACGCGCAAACGGAGCACTCGGTGCGAAAACGGGAAATGCCCATACCTCGTGTCGACCGCCTTTCTTTACTGGATTTCGTACTTCTTTGTGCACTATATAAATCACCTGCGTGGTACCCCTGTCATGCGTACGCACAGTTTTGTTTTTTCCTTCACTCGGGCTGTCGATACTTTGCTTTCGGACAATAATTAGCATGCAGTCCGCCGCCACGCTTTTCTGCTTCTACAGCTATTGTCACATGCGTCTATATATTTCTCCCCTATCTTTTCTTGCATCAATGCTTCCGCACATTTTTCACCGCGCCACGCACTTTAAGCTACATTCACTCCTCCTACAGTCTCGAAACGGGCCTGCCCTGCGCTCTCAAGAAATAAATGCCCCAATTTCGTAAACAAATGAATGGCGTGGCAGAGAAGGAACTCTGCGCTGTCTGATGAATGTGGCTGTACCCTTCACATCGGGCGGCAGCTATCACCACCTAGCCATAATGCTGACCTAACAAACAGCTACATTTATCTTGTTTTTTTTCTCTCTTTAAATAGTGAAGTATAGGACCGCGGTGCTTTGCAGTGAATGTTTAGTTTTCACTCTTGCCTTGACTTTAGCCACCAATAAGATAACCACCTTCTAGTTAATTCTACCCGCCTAAAGTCTATTTTGCCCTCCCCCGTCTCTAAACCCCGGTGCTTTTGAAAAACTCTGCGCCATCATTCTAAACTATAAGGTGAAGCCCTTTACATAGCATTATCAAGTGTTCGGCAGTTTCCTTCTCTCCGCATGCACTGCATACCGTGTATACCCCTTCATATTTGGCCCGACATGTCGGAGTTGCTCGGGCAAGCGCTGACGCGAGTTTCCTATTCTATCATTTCCCAAGAGCTGAACACACTCGAGTTCATGTTACCTTTTTTTGAGAGAAGCGGCCACCTTCCCCCTGTTTTTTTTTTTTTTTTTTTTTAATTACCACGCTCCTGGTTTTGTTTTCCCTCCATTACCGTACTTGTGGCACTTTTCTCCGCGCACTCGGTCTTCTCTAATTTACCTGTTCAACCTCCCCGAGCACACACGTCGAGCGCGGCACACCAACGCTCCTGCTAGCGGTGTTCAACAGAGAGAAGAGGATGGATTCGGAGCCGAATCTCTCAGCACAACCCCTATGCCGACGCAGACAATTTGGGTGGCTCTGAGAAGAGCCGTTGATTTGTCGTTGCTCGCTGTGGCCCACGACGCACGCCTACTTGGAGCTGGTGTACTTGGTGACGGCTTTTGTACCCTCGGACACCGCGTGCTTGGCCAGCTCTCCGGGCAGCAGCAGGCGCACCGCGGTCTGGATCTCCCGGCTCGTGATGGTCGAGCGCTTGTTGTAGTGAGCAAGGCGTGACGACTCGGCGGCGATACGCTCGAAGATGTCGTTCACGAAGCTGTTCATGATGGACATGGCCTTGCTGGAGACACCAGTGTCGGGGTGCACCTGCTTCAGCACCTTATAGATGTAGATGGAGAAGCTCTCCTTCCTGCGGCGCTTCTTCTTCTTCTTGTCCGTGGCGCGCACATTCTTCTGCGCCTTGCCGGCCTTCTTGACGGCTTTGCCAGACGGTTGGGGAGGCATGATTTCACACAACACGCACGCGAGACCAGAGTCGAATGCGCGTGTCCCCCCGTCTCGCCGCGCTTAAATATGAGCGAGGGGTGTTGACGAGATCAGCACAACGCGCGCGCCCCATTGGTTCGCACGGCTTCTCTCTCTCACACTCTCATCCGTTCCCCGCGAGCGGCGGCGCGCGATGGTGGCAACGGAAACCATTCGAGCACGGCTCTCATCTCAGAAGGCAGCAGCTTTCTTGTTTTCGGCAACCGGCGTCGTACCAAGCGAAAAGCAACACCATGTCCGGACGTGGCAAGGGCGGCAAGGCGAAAGGCAAGAGCAAGACCCGTTCTAGCCGCGCGGGGCTTCAGTTCCCCGTGGGCCGTATTCACCGCCTCCTACGCAAGGGAAACTACGCCGAGCGCGTCGGAGCTGGCGCTCCGGTCTACCTGGCTGCCGTACTCGAGTACCTGGCCGCCGAGGTGCTCGAGCTGGCGGGCAACGCCGCTCGTGACAACAAGAAGACCCGGATCATCCCCCGTCACTTGCAGCTCGCCATCCGCAACGACGAGGAGCTGAACAAACTGCTTTCCGGCGTCACCATCGCGCAGGGCGGTGTGTTGCCCAACATTCAAGCCGTGCTTCTTCCAAAGAAGACGGAGAAGAAGGCGTAAGCGAGCACCCCTTCCGCGCGCTCGCCGCATTCCCCAAACGGTCCTTCTAAGGACCACCCAAACAGGTGACGCGGCCGTGTTTCGCTTCGCAGTCACGATGGCTCTGTTCGTACCCTCAAGCGTGTTTGTTTTTCTATACTTTATATATATTTCCTCGCGACATCAGTTAGCCACAAGTGCGCGACGCCAAATGCTGCAAAGAGACAACCAAATCACGCAGCTCGGCACCGAAAAAGACAGAAAAGAGCATGTAAGCGTTGTCATTTCTCATTAAAAAAAAAAAAAAAAAGCTCCACACGTAACCGTCTATCCTTACGATGACACCTGAACGGGTCAGCACAGGGACAGAGTAAATTTAATACCTTTGAATAGAAAAACAAACGTAAGGTAAAAAAAAAAAAAGAGAGAGAGAGAGAGAGAACCCGCCGTTAGCGCATTCCATTTGGTGCTTCTAACACAATTTATTTCGTCTATCTTGCTAGGCAGCGCAGCCACTATTACACAGAACACACAACACAAGCGCTTAACTTCAACTAAACGTTTATTGCAAAAAAAAAAAAAAAAATTGTCCAGAATATGGCACAAAAACTTGTTCAGCTTCAAAAGAAATGAAAGGAAATGACACGCGATGATTTCGAGTGTGTTAGTGCACTCTCTATCGCGCTCACGCGGAAAGAACTGTTTTTTGGATGGGGTGATAGAGAATAACAGACAGTAATGTGCGGGACTGGCACGTGTGCTTTTTGTTGTCTACCTTTTACTATTCTTTTTCTCTGTTCACCCCCTTTATAAACTCTGACGTTTGCAATGAAAGTTCAGTTGAAGTTAAGCGCTTGTGTTGTGAGGTCTGTGTAATAGTGGCTGCGCTTCCTAGCGAGATGGATCCTTACCAACTGGCCCGATACAATTGTTTATTTCGTCTCTCGGTAAAACTTCATCACCTCCTACGAGTGCACCCAAAAGTTGCGCCGGGGTCCAGCAGCCCAAGTCACCATGGCGTTACGCAAACAGAAGCCCTCAAAAACACCTTACAAGCGGCGGGCAAAAAGGTAAACACATAAATGAAATTGACACACCACAGGGTCGCAGCACGGCTGCTGCACACACACCGACTGAAGCTAGCCTACCTTTTCTCTGTCTACTCATAATGATACACACTTTTACCTTGAATTTGTCAAAGCTGAGCCATTTCTTCGTAATAACGACGCGCCGACGTTCCGTTCTTCCGCGCGCTAGACAACGGCAGCCACGTACGTACAAAACATGACAGCAAAAGAGGGTGCGGCCGGAGTACGTGGCCTGGAGTGGTCTCGTAGCCAAAGCAGACACGTTGGTGGTCCTGAGAAGGACCGTTTGTTGTTGCTTGCCTGTCGACCGAAGCGCAGGGAGCAGCCCAACTTAGGCGCGCTCACCGCGAATGCGCCGAGCCAGCTGGATGTCCTTTGGCATGATGGTGACGCGCTTAGCGTGGATGGCGCACAGGTTGGTGTCTTCGAAAAGACCAACGAGGTAGGCCTCGCTAGCTTCCTGTAGGGCCATCACGGCAGAACTCTGGAAACGGAGGTCCGTCTTGAAGTCCTGAGCGATTTCCCGCACCAGGCGCTGAAAGGGAAGCTTGCGGATCAGCAGTTCGGTCGACTTCTGGTATCGGCGAATTTCACGCAGGGCCACGGTTCCAGGCCTGTAACGGTGAGGTTTCTTCACCCCGCCTGTGGCAGGGGCACTCTTGCGAGCAGCCTTGGTAGCAAGCTGCTTACGCGGAGCCTTGCCTCCAGTACTCTTGCGCGCGGTTTGTTTAGTTCGGGCCATGCTGCGTGCGTCCGATCACCTCGACTGACGGAGCGAAACTGCGCTCCTGCCGGAGATCGGCAAAAGCGGCTTCGCCGCACGACCCATCTCTCTCCCTCCCATTGGCCGAAGCGTGAGAACCCGTCCGCGTGCGAGCGCGGAAGCGTACGCCAGGATGCTGGCTGGCGCTCATTTTCGGGCAACCGTGCAGTTCGCGGCTGCAAAGAGGTACACCGAAACGAAACCACTACCGCTGTACAATACAGCCTGCTGCGCATTTCTTTCGCCTTCCAGGCAACACATCAATCGACGCTGTAGCTCGTCGCTTCCCGAAGCGGCGCGACGGAGTGCGAGACGCCACCATTCACGCCAACAGCGCGCATCGCACTAGAGCGCCTCGCATCACCGAGGGCAAATGCGCACTGCCACGCCAAAAAAACTTGCTCCTTGCGTTGTCGCTTATTTGCGACCATTACGTAGATGGGCGAAGACGACGAGAGACCACCGGCAGTGTTGGTATATGCATACACGTCCGCGCAACGACAAGGAGTAAAACGCAACAAAACATTCTAACACAAACACCCCGTACATCCAACTGCCACTGAGCGCGCCTACTTGCTCAATCGCAGACAGTAACGGGACTCAATTTTATCTTCCTTTCCCTCTTAAGAATCACTCATACATACTTGCCAAACTACTAGGTGCGCTCAATGGCGGTTGGATGTACGGGGTGTTTGCGTTCGAATGTTTTGTTTCATTTTTACTCCTATTCCCTCGATATGTCGTCTCACTCTGGCTTCCCTCATGTCTCTTTCTCTACACTTTTATTCCCACCCTTTTAATCCCCCCTCACCCCCCATCCCTTGTGAGCTACCGCTGAGGTGTCGCATCCTGATGCAGACAGTTTCGGGGCTCACTTTCCTCTTCTTTTCCATCTTACACATCAGCAATCCCCCCCCCCCCCCCCAACCTCTAAGTGCTAAATATGTGGCACAAAAAGCAGGAAATGGACTCAATGAAAGGGTGAAAAATAATAATCATAATAGAAACGAAGATCAACACGCGCCTCAAAAAGCCCCATTCACTCCTCTTTCACATTTTCACGAGAAAATGAAGGTACACACATGGAGAACAATTTTTGTTATAGGTAGGCTTGCCTGAGCAGAACCACTGTCGTGCGCCTTGGTTACACATTCGACACGCCTCGTCCTGTGCGGAGGTGGGTGGGAAACCAAGGGTGCACTTGAAAATGCAATGCTCGTGGGTTGGTGTCGCCATCTGACGGCAGGCTCACGCGAGCGCGCCTTGCTTTCGAATTTCCCGCGCTCGAACCTCTCGCGTTTACATCATGGGCTAGTCCCCCCCCCCCCCCCCTCTCGCGTGGGCGGCGAAGCCAGCCTCCCTAGAGTGACCACCTCTGCCGGCGAAATGGAAACACTTGTTGCGTAGCTGTCCGTCCAAGTAAAGCTTTCACAACTGCAGTGTTCGCAGCACCAGTACAGTACATGAGTGCCACTTCTATCAAGTGCAGCTTCCCTCAGCACGCTGCATGGGCAGCGCTTATTGTGTACTTGCTTCTGACTTGCGCAGAAATTCTGTTTAAACATCCCCTTCCACTTTTCTTTCTTTTTTTTTTGTATTTTGCAGCTCGGCAGCGCCAGGTGTGAAAAAAAAAAAACAAACAAAAATTATTAGGCGTGACAATGTACACAATGTGTTATTGAATGGGGCACTTCTGAGTGCACAGCGGGCGCGGTAAACACGACCAACCTGTCACAATCAATTTTTTCATTTGTAAGTACACATCCCTTCTTCGTCTGGGTGCCCCACGGTAGAACATAGTGCGTTTTTATTTATTTTGACACAACGTGACGCGATCGTGTAGTGGGCATTCCAAAGAAAAAAGCGAGTTCGTGCTTCCTGAGCATAGTCGTGTCTCCAAGAATGCAGTGACCAGGGTAGAACGCTGCGCTCGGCTTCTTCCTTCGCGCGATAAGGTAACTAGGCGACGTTCGCTTGACGGGCCCGTTTTAGCAGCTTGGCTTGCAGGAAGGAGAGGAAGAACTCGCAGATGCGGCGATTGATTCGTGCATGCAGACCCAGGAGAAAGACGACGACGCGAACGAAATGCGGTGAACGTGACAAGTACCCAGCGCGATCAAGCTACTACTACACGAGGTGCTGCTCACCTGAGCGATGACGCAATGATATTGCAAAGAGGGACGGACGGGTATGGCGAACCGCTGGGATCACACTGCCGAAGCATCAAGTGGGTAGCCCTGAAGAGGGCTGTTGTGTTCTCGTTGGCTGGCTGCAGGCGACGCCGCTGGCTTCTTAGCCTCCGAATCCGTACAGGGTGCGGCCCTGACGCTTGAGGGCGTACACGACGTCCATGGCTGTCACGGTCTTCCTTTTGGCGTGCTCGGTGTAAGTGACGGCATCGCGGATCACGTTCTCGAGGAACACCTTGAGAACGCCGCGAGTTTCCTCGTAGATGAGGCCAGAGATGCGCTTGACACCGCCACGGCGCGCCAGACGACGGATGGCCGGCTTGGTTATGCCCTGGATGTTGTCACGCAACACCTTTCGATGACGCTTGGCGCCACCCTTCCCCAGCCCTTTGCCACCTTTGCCACGGCCAGACATGACGGCTTCCGAAGTTTCTGCTTCTGCTTCGAAACGCGCCCGGAAAGCGAATGGTGGTGGTAGTGATTAGAATGAAGAGGAAAAAGGCACCTAATTTCTGTCTGCCTTCAGGCGACACGGCGCAGTGCCTTATAGGGGTGGGGGGAAGGAGGGATAAAAAGAATAGAAGGAAAGTAGAAGCAGAAGAAGACAGCCAACGAGAGGAAAAAAGAAGGAGATAGGAAAGTGGGGATCCGGTCGAAGAAGTCCAAGGGCGGGGTGCCACAATGCGAGAGCTACACGGCGTCAGGAGACCGCGGAGGGCGAACCAGTCGGCGGAAGCTACGCTGAAGTCGGAGATCGCGAGGGCACAACCGTCCAGCTTGAAATCCTGCGAGCGAATCGAAAGCGAATGGGTGGTGGTGGTAGTGGTTACAATGAAGAGGAAAAAGGCACCTAATTTCTGTCTGCCTTCAGGCGACACGGCGCAGTGCCTTATAGGGGTGGGGTGAAGGAGGGATAAAAAGGATAGAAGGAAAGTAGAAGCAGAAGAAGACAGCCAACGAGAGGAAAAAGAAGGAGATAGGAAAGTGGGGATCCGGTCGAAGCAGTCCAAGGGCGGGGTGCCACAGTGCGAGAGCTACACGGCGTCAGGAGACCGCGGAGGGCGAACCAGTCGGCGGGAGCTACGCTGAAGTCGGAGATCGCGAGGGCACAACCGTCCAGCTTGAAATCCTGCGAGCGAATCAACGAAAGCGAATGCTCGACACGATCGAGTCGCGGTGTCGGCGCCGGCCCGCGAGACTGAGGAGGAAGGCGAACGGCGCACGCCGGTTGGTCGGCGGCCAGCTCGTCTCTCTCTCCCTCTTTTCTTCGCGAGGAGCGCGTTGGCCGCGCAGGTTGCTGCACTGACTATTTTTCTGCACTACAAGATTGAATATACACGGCAAACATGCTTTCGTTTGTTTGTTTGTTTTTAATTCTTTTCTCGTTACTGTTGCTAAGTTTCTTGCCCATTCATTCACGCACCCTTCACTGCTGCAAAATGGCGTATCAGTCGTATCAGCTGCCCCAGCGGCAAGGAGACATCAAACCGAGTAAGCGACAATTCATGTACGCGTACGTACAAGCCCAGCGGATACAACGCGTTCGCTAAAAAACGTTTCATCGTGTCCACTGAACATGACACACGCAATATTTGTCAAAACTCACAGCTGCAACAGCTCACCTGTGTGCCGCACGTAAATAAACTGCACACTTAACACTTTGCGACTACTCGTCCCCGGCGTGTGCCCCCCCCCCTCTTTTTTTTTTTCTTTTCTATGTTCTCGCTTTCTCTCTAATCACATCAATGCCTCATTTGCACGCACGAAACCCGTTTCACGGCGTCACTTTGACGCCATCCTTGTCGCCAAACCAAGGGACTAACACACGCGGTCCGGGCACGGCCTCATGGCCGGAAATTTCTAAACAAAGCGTGCTCGCGTTGTTGTGGACGCCGGCACGTGAAATTCGGCAAAGTAACAGCACCTTTGGCTGGCTACGCGTGTCTCAAATTTTACTGTGGCAGCTCCACTACATATCGCGATACGGCAGTTTCACCGAAGCCACGCAACGCGACCGCGCTCATTTCAGCATTCACGGGGACGGCAGAGAGTGAGAGCGCACCTCCTCTCGGGCGCGCCTCTCCTCCCGTAAACACGGACTGTCAAGCGGTCCGGTCGCAGCGAAGTTTCCCCATCTCCTTGCGGGGTGGTTCAACACCTGCCCGTTTCAAGTGCACGGTTGCACTGTGAGGAACCCTGCAAGGGTCACGCAATTACAGGCAAAACAGCCCTAACTCTAAAGCGCCTTACATAGGACGAGATTGGAGCGTAAAATGCACCACCCTTTATGCATTCTTTCTTCTTTACAGCGTTGGAAGAGTGTTCGTTCGCTGCATGTTTTACGCATGCGTACTTTCGCTTACATAATACCTTCGGAGGCTGACAACCTGTTAAGTAATCTATCAACGACTATCCGGACGGCATCAGCTGTGCAAAGAAGATTTGCAGTTGGCCTTCCAGAGCCGTCCAGAGCACACAAAGTAGGTCTACACATCGTGGCAACCAATATTTCGAAAAAAGTGAATTGCGTAGTATTATAAAGAATACAACTTTCAGAATGAGCAAAACTGCTTGGTTTGACCAAAGTACAAAGAGGTGCGATTTATACCACATCGATCCATTTATTGAATTAAAAATTACGCTGGCATTAGATAGAATATCGGAAACTCTAATTGACCGATTGAGGCTAGGCACGGCATACACAAAAACATTTGTTTTTTTTTTTTTCTTTGCACAGACACGGCAGAGCTGAAAGTCCCGAATGCGAATGCGGATTGATAGATGAAGACGTATGTCACCTTCTCGTAGACTGTCCACATCACGAGACGCCGTCTTAAGTCCGAACAGTTGGCATTAGACCGCAGACCGTTTAACATGAAGAAACTTCTGGGTCCGTGGCCTACTCGAGTTTTACAGTCGCACGCTTTAAAAGCATCAACACGTTCTTTACAAGACAGCGGGATTGCTGATAAGTATTAAGAAATAACGAACTTTCATTTGTAACAAATGTACTTATTATGTACAGTATCACGTGACTCTCATCATGTGTGTGTTGTGAAATGAATGACGTGTCGACAATTATGTACACACGAGCGAATGCATCTTTATACGGACCAGACGTGTGCTCTACTGTTTTGTGCTGGTGGACCGAATATTATCGAGGGACATTATATCAGAGACTTCATTCATTGACTTTCGAACATTTACTTACCATTGTGTTCTGATATGTGCGTATAAGTGTAAGTGTGTCTTTGCATATCTCTGCCCGAGTTTTCTACTTTCCATGCACTGCTTTGTACGTTTTGCTTCAAGATACGTGTTCAAGTTTAACTCAACGGCCAAGGAGTAGCCGGCGCCATAATGGTGCGCCGACATCTCCTTACATATCATATCAATAAGAAAAAAAGATGCGCGCCAATGCCCATCTATTGTATTCCCTTCTCACGTGCCCCAATACCAAACTGCGCGTGCCATTTCTGTGGTGCAAGTGTGTTTAAGTAGTCGCAGTTTCATCTTTCACAATCATGAGGGTTCCCATATTGAAAGTATTCCTTCCCCGAACTTGTGGCAGGGACGCACGATGCGAAATTACAAAATGATCGCGCTTGAAAGCTTCATACAAATGCACTGTCGACCCGCCGAACATAGTCAGTAATCTAAAACAAAGCGGAAATAAACGGTGCGTCCGCTCATTCATTTAAGGTAAGTTTCCCACCACATTCCGAATGGAACGTACCACTCATTTGTGCCTAGCACAGGCGCATTTGTTCTTTCGAAGAGAACACAGTGTTCCGCTACACCGTGTGATTATGTAAACGTCAAGCCGAGCAGTGTCGTTTGCTGGCCGGCCTGGCTATGTTTCTTTCGGCGACGCGCAAACGGAGCACTCGGTGCGAAAACGGGAAATGCCCATACCTCGTGTCGACCGCCTTTCTTTACTGGATTTCGTACTTCTTTGTGCACTATATAAATCACCTGCGTGGTACCCCTGTCATGCGTACGCACAGTTTTGTTTTTTCCTTCACTCGGGCTGTCGATACTTTGCTTTCGGACAATAATTAGCATGCAGTCCGCCGCCACGCTTTTCTGCTTCTACAGCTATTGTCACATGCGTCTATATATTTCTCCCCTATCTTTTCTTGCATCAATGCTTCCGCACATTTTTCACCGCGCCACGCACTTTAAGCTACATTCACTCCTCCTACAGTCTCGAAACGGGCCTGCCCTGCGCTCTCAAGAAATAAATGCCCCAATTTCGTAAACAAATGAATGGCGTGGCAGAGAAGGAACTCTGCGCTGTCTGATGAATGTGGCTGTACCCTTCACATCGGGCGGCAGCTATCACCACCTAGCCATAATGCTGACCTAACAAACAGCTACATTTATCTTGTTTTTTTTTCTCTCTTTAAATAGTGAAGTATAGGACCGCGGTGCTTTGCAGTGAATGGTTTAGTTTTCACTCTTGCCTTGACTTTAGCCACCAATAAGATAACCACCTTCTAGTTAATTCTACCCGCCTAAAGTCTATTTTGCCCTCCCCCGTCTCTAAACCCCGGTGCTTTTGAAAAACTCTGCGCCATCATTCTAAACTATAAGGTGAAGCCCTTTACATAGCATTATCAAGTGTTCGGCAGTTTCCTTCTCTCCGCATGCACTGCATACCGTGTATACCCCTTCATATTTGGCCCGACATGTCGGAGTTGCTCGGGCAAGCGCTGACGCGAGTTTCCTATTCTATCATTTCCCAAGAGCTGAACACACTCGAGTTCATGTTACCTTTTTTTGAGAGAAGCGGCCACCTTCCCCCTGTTTTTTTTTTTTTTTTTAATTACCACGCTCCTGGTTTTGTTTTCCCTCCATTACCGTACTTGTGGCACTTTTCTCCGCGCACTCGGTCTTCTCTAATTTACCTGTTCAACCTCCCCGAGCACACACGTCGAGCGCGGCACACCAACGCTCCTGCTAGCGGTGTTCAACAGAGAGAAGAGGATGGATTCGGAGCCGAATCTCTCAGCACAACCCCTATGCCGACGCAGACAATTTGGGTGGCTCTGAGAAGAGCCGTTGATTTGTCGTTGCTCGCTGTGGCCCACGACGCACGCCTACTTGGAGCTGGTGTACTTGGTGACGGCTTTTGTACCCTCGGACACCGCGTGCTTGGCCAGCTCTCCGGGCAGCAGCAGGCGCACCGCGGTCTGGATCTCCCGGCTCGTGATGGTCGAGCGCTTGTTGTAGTGAGCAAGGCGTGACGACTCGGCGGCGATACGCTCGAAGATGTCGTTCACGAAGCTGTTCATGATGGACATGGCCTTGCTGGAGACACCAGTGTCGGGGTGCACCTGCTTCAGCACCTTATAGATGTAGATGGAGAAGCTCTCCTTCCTGCGGCGCTTCTTCTTCTTCTTGTCCGTGGCGCGCACATTCTTCTGCGCCTTGCCGGCCTTCTTGACGGCTTTGCCAGACGGTTGGGGAGGCATGATTTCACACAACACGCACGCGAGACCAGAGTCGAATGCGCGTGTCCCCCCGTCTCGCCGCGCTTAAATATGAGCGAGGGGTGTTGACGAGATCAGCACAACGCGCGCGCCCCATTGGTTCGCACGGCTTCTCTCTCTCACACTCTCATCCGTTCCCCGCGAGCGGCGGCGCGCGATGGTGGCAACGGAAACCATTCGAGCACGGCTCTCATCTCAGAAGGCAGCAGCTTTCTTGTTTTCGGCAACCGGCGTCGTACCAAGCGAAAAGCAACACCATGTCCGGACGTGGCAAGGGCGGCAAGGCGAAAGGCAAGAGCAAGACCCGTTCTAGCCGCGCGGGGCTTCAGTTCCCCGTGGGCCGTATTCACCGCCTCCTACGCAAGGGAAACTACGCCGAGCGCGTCGGAGCTGGCGCTCCGGTCTACCTGGCTGCCGTACTCGAGTACCTGGCCGCCGAGGTGCTCGAGCTGGCGGGCAACGCCGCTCGTGACAACAAGAAGACCCGGATCATCCCCCGTCACTTGCAGCTCGCCATCCGCAACGACGAGGAGCTGAACAAACTGCTTTCCGGCGTCACCATCGCGCAGGGCGGTGTGTTGCCCAACATTCAAGCCGTGCTTCTTCCAAAGAAGACGGAGAAGAAGGCGTAAGCGAGCACCCCTTCCGCGCGCTCGCCGCATTCCCCAAACGGTCCTTCTAAGGACCACCCAAACAGGTGACGCGGCCGTGTTTCGCTTCGCAGTCACGATGGCTCTGTTCGTACCCTCAAGCGTGTTTGTTTTTCTATACTTTATATATATTTCCTCGCGACATCAGTTAGCCACAAGTGCGCGACGCCAAATGCTGCAAAGAGACAACCAAATCACGCAGCTCGGCACCGAAAAAGACAGAAAAGAGCATGTAAGCGTTGTCATTTCTCATTAAAAAAAAAAAAAAAAAAGCTCCACACGTAACCGTCTATCCTTACGATGACACCTGAACGGGTCAGCACAGGGACAGAGTAAATTTAATACCTTTGAATAGAAAAACAAACGTAAGGTAAAAAAAAAAAAAGAGAGAGAGAGAGAGAGAACCCGCCGTTAGCGCATTCCATTTGGTGCTTCTAACACAATTTATTTCGTCTATCTTGCTAGGCAGCGCAGCCACTATTACACAGAACACACAACACAAGCGCTTAACTTCAACTAAACGTTTATTGCAAAAAAAAAAAAAAAAATTGTCCAGAATATGGCACAAAAACTTGTTCAGCTTCAAAAGAAATGAAAGGAAATGACACGCGATGATTTCGAGTGTGTTAGTGCACTCTCTATCGCGCTCACGCGGAAAGAACTGTTTTTTGGATGGGGTGATAGAGAATAACAGACAGTAATGTGCGGGACTGGCACGTGTGCTTTTTGTTGTCTACCTTTTACTATTCTTTTTCTCTGTTCACCCCCTTTATAAACTCTGACGTTTGCAATGAAAGTTCAGTTGAAGTTAAGCGCTTGTGTTGTGAGGTCTGTGTAATAGTGGCTGCGCTTCCTAGCGAGATGGATCCTTACCAACTGGCCCGATACAATTGTTTATTTCGTCTCTCGGTAAAACTTCATCACCTCCTACGAGTGCACCCAAAAGTTGCGCCGGGGTCCAGCAGCCCAAGTCACCATGGCGTTACGCAAACAGAAGCCCTCAAAAACACCTTACAAGCGGCGGGCAAAAAGGTAAACACATAAATGAAATTGACACACCACAGGGTCGCAGCACGGCTGCTGCACACACACCGACTGAAGCTAGCCTACCTTTTCTCTGTCTACTCATAATGATACACACTTTTACCTTGAATTTGTCAAAGCTGAGCCATTTCTTCGTAATAACGACGCGCCGACGTTCCGTTCTTCCGCGCGCTAGACAACGGCAGCCACGTACGTACAAAACATGACAGCAAAAGAGGGTGCGGCCGGAGTACGTGGCCTGGAGTGGTCTCGTAGCCAAAGCAGACACGTTGGTGGTCCTGAGAAGGACCGTTTGTTGTTGCTTGCCTGTCGACCGAAGCGCAGGGAGCAGCCCAACTTAGGCGCGCTCACCGCGAATGCGCCGAGCCAGCTGGATGTCCTTTGGCATGATGGTGACGCGCTTAGCGTGGATGGCGCACAGGTTGGTGTCTTCGAAAAGACCAACGAGGTAGGCCTCGCTAGCTTCCTGTAGGGCCATCACGGCAGAACTCTGGAAACGGAGGTCCGTCTTGAAGTCCTGAGCGATTTCCCGCACCAGGCGCTGAAAGGGAAGCTTGCGGATCAGCAGTTCGGTCGACTTCTGGTATCGGCGAATTTCACGCAGGGCCACGGTTCCAGGCCTGTAACGGTGAGGTTTCTTCACCCCGCCTGTGGCAGGGGCACTCTTGCGAGCAGCCTGGTAGCAAGCTGCTTACGCGGAGCCTTGCCTCCAGTACTCTTGCGCGCGGTTTGTTTAGTTCGGGCCATGCTGCGTGCGTCCGATCACCTCGACTGACGGAGCGAAACTGCGCTCCTGCCGGAGATCGGCAAAAGCGGCTTCGCCGCACGACCCATCTCTCTCCCTCCCATTGGCCGAAGCGTGAGAACCCGTCCGCGTGCGAGCGCGGAAGCGTACGCCAGGATGCTGGCTGGCGCTCATTTTCGGGCAACCGTGCAGTTCGCGGCTGCAAAGAGGTACACCGAAACGAAACCACTACCGCTGTACAATACAGCCTGCTGCGCATTTCTTTCGCCTTCCAGGCAACACATCAATCGACGCTGTAGCTCGTCGCTTCCCGAAGCGGCGCGACGGAGTGCGAGACGCCACCATTCACGCCAACAGCGCGCATCGCACTAGAGCGCCTCGCATCACCGAGGGCAAATGCGCACTGCCACGCCAAAAAAACTTGCTCCTTGCGTTGTCGCTTATTTGCGACCATTACGTAGATGGGCGAAGACGACGAGAGACCACCGGCAGTGTTGGTATATGCATACACGTCCGCGCAACGACAAGGAGTAAAACGCAACAAAACATTCTAACACAAACACCCCGTACATCCAACTGCCACTGAGCGCGCCTACTTGCTCAATCGCAGACAGTAACGGGACTCAATTTTATCTTCCTTTCCCTCTTAAGAATCACTCATACATACTTGCCAAACTACTAGGTGCGCTCAATGGCGGTTGGATGTACGGGGTGTTTGCGTTCGAATGTTTTGTTTCATTTTTACTCCTATTCCCTCGATATGTCGTCTCACTCTGGCTTCCCTCATGTCTCTTTCTCTACACTTTTATTCCCACCCTTTTAATCCCCCCTCACCCCCCATCCCTTGTGAGCTACCGCTGAGGTGTCGCATCCTGATGCAGACAGTTTCGGGGCTCACTTTCCTCTTCTTTTCCATCTTACACATCAGCAATCCCCCCCCCCCCCCCCAACCTCTAAGTGCTAAATATGTGGCACAAAAAGCAGGAAATGGACTCAATGAAAGGGTGAAAAATAATAATCATAATAGAAACGAAGATCAACACGCGCCTCAAAAAGCCCCATTCACTCCTCTTTCACATTTTCACGAGAAAATGAAGGTACACACATGGAGAACAATTTTTGTTATAGGTAGGCTTGCCTGAGCAGAACCACTGTCGTGCGCCTTGGTTACACATTCGACACGCCTCGTCCTGTGCGGAGGTGGGTGGGAAACCAAGGGTGCACTTGAAAATGCAATGCTCGTGGGTTGGTGTCGCCATCTGACGGCAGGCTCACGCGAGCGCGCCTTGCTTTCGAATTTCCCGCGCTCGAACCTCTCGCGTTTACATCATGGGCTAGTCCCCCCCCCCCCCCCCTCTCGCGTGGGCGGCGAAGCCAGCCTCCCTAGAGTGACCACCTCTGCCGGCGAAATGGAAACACTTGTTGCGTAGCTGTCCGTCCAAGTAAAGCTTTCACAACTGCAGTGTTCGCAGCACCAGTACAGTACATGAGTGCCACTTCTATCAAGTGCAGCTTCCCTCAGCACGCTGCATGGGCAGCGCTTATTGTGTACTTGCTTCTGACTTGCGCAGAAATTCTGTTTAAACATCCCCTTCCACTTTTCTTTCTTTTTTTTTTGTATTTTGCAGCTCGGCAGCGCCAGGTGTGAAAAAAAAAAAAAAACAAAAATTATTAGGCGTGACAATGTACACAATGTGTTATTGAATGGGGCACTTCTGAGTGCACAGCGGGCGCGGTAAACACGACCAACCTGTCACAATCAATTTTTTCATTTGTAAGTACACATCCCTTCTTCGTCTGGGTGCCCCACGGTAGAACATAGTGCGTTTTTATTTATTTTGACACAACGTGACGCGATCGTGTAGTGGGCATTCCAAAGAAAAAAGCGAGTTCGTGCTTCCTGAGCATAGTCGTGTCTCCAAGAATGCAGTGACCAGGGTAGAACGCTGCGCTCGGCTTCTTCCTTCGCGCGATAAGGTAACTAGGCGACGTTCGCTTGACGGGCCCGTTTTAGCAGCTTGGCTTGCAGGAAGGAGAGGAAGAACTCGCAGATGCGGCGATTGATTCGTGCATGCAGACCCAGGAGAAAGACGACGACGCGAACGAAATGCGGTGAACGTGACAAGTACCCAGCGCGATCAAGCTACTACTACACGAGGTGCTGCTCACCTGAGCGATGACGCAATGATATTGCAAAGAGGGACGGACGGGTATGGCGAACCGCTGGGATCACACTGCCGAAGCATCAAGTGGGTAGCCCTGAAGAGGGCTGTTGTGTTCTCGTTGGCTGGCTGCAGGCGACGCCGCTGGCTTCTTAGCCTCCGAATCCGTACAGGGTGCGGCCCTGACGCTTGAGGGCGTACACGACGTCCATGGCTGTCACGGTCTTCCTTTTGGCGTGCTCGGTGTAAGTGACGGCATCGCGGATCACGTTCTCGAGGAACACCTTGAGAACGCCGCGAGTTTCCTCGTAGATGAGGCCAGAGATGCGCTTGACACCGCCACGGCGCGCCAGACGACGGATGGCCGGCTTGGTTATGCCCTGGATGTTGTCACGCAACACCTTTCGATGACGCTTGGCGCCACCCTTCCCCAGCCCTTTGCCACCTTTGCCACGGCCAGACATGACGGCTTCCGAAGTTTCTGCTTCTGCTTCGAAACGCGCCCGGAAAGCGAATGCTCGACACGATCGAGTCGCGGTGTCGGCGCCGGCCCGCGAGACTGAGGAGGAAGGCGAACGGCGCACGCCGGTTGGTCGGCGGCCAGCTCGTCTCTCTCTCCCTCTTTTCTTCGCGAGGAGCGCGTTGGCCGCGCAGGTTGCTGCACTGACTATTTTTCTGCACTACAAGATTGAATATACACGGCAAACATGCTTTCGTTTGTTTGTTTGTTTTTAATTCTTTTCTCGTTACTGTTGCTAAGTTTCTTGCCCATTCATTCACGCACCCTTCACTGCTGCAAAATGGCGTATCAGTCGTATCAGCTGCCCCAGCGGCAAGGAGACATCAAACCGAGTAAGCGACAATTCATGTACGCGTACGTACAAGCCCAGCGGATACAACGCGTTCGCTAAAAAACGTTTCATCGTGTCCACTGAACATGACACACGCAATATTTGTCAAAACTCACAGCTGCAACAGCTCACCTGTGTGCCGCACGTAAATAAACTGCACACTTAACACTTTGCGACTACTCGTCCCCGGCGTGTGCCCCCCCCCCTCTTTTTTTTTTTTCTTTTCTATGTTCTCGCTTTCTCTCTAATCACATCAATGCCTCATTTGCACGCACGAAACCCGTTTCACGGCGTCACTTTGACGCCATCCTTGTCGCCAAACCAAGGGACTAACACACGCGGTCCGGGCACGGCCTCATGGCCGGAAATTTCTAAACAAAGCGTGCTCGCGTTGTTGTGGACGCCGGCACGTGAAATTCGGCAAAGTAACAGCACCTTTGGCTGGCTACGCGTGTCTCAAATTTTACTGTGGCAGCTCCACTACATATCGCGATACGGCAGTTTCACCGAAGCCACGCAACGCGACCGCGCTCATTTCAGCATTCACGGGGACGGCAGAGAGTGAGAGCGCACCTCCTCTCGGGCGCGCCTCTCCTCCCGTAAACACGGACTGTCAAGCGGTCCGGTCGCAGCGAAGTTTCCCCATCTCCTTGCGGGGTGGTTCAACACCTGCCCGTTTCAAGTGCACGGTTGCACTGTGAGGAACCCTGCAAGGGTCACGCAATTACAGGCAAAACAGCCCTAACTCTAAAGCGCCTTACATAGGACGAGATTGGAGCGTAAAATGCACCACCCTTTATGCATTCTTTCTTCTTTACAGCGTTGGAAGAGTGTTCGTTCGCTGCATGTTTTACGCATGCGTACTTTCGCTTACATAATACCTTCGGAGGCTGACAACCTGTTAAGTAATCTATCAACGACTATCCGGACGGCATCAGCTGTGCAAAGAAGATTTGCAGTTGGCCTTCCAGAGCCGTCCAGAGCACACAAAGTAGGTCTACACATCGTGGCAACCAATATTTCGAAAAAAGTGAATTGCGTAGTATTATAAAGAATACAACTTTCAGAATGAGCAAAACTGCTTGGTTTGACCAAAGTACAAAGAGGTGCGATTTATACCACATCGATCCATTTATTGAATTAAAAATTACGCTGGCATTAGATAGAATATCGGAAACTCTAATTGACCGATTGAGGCTAGGCACGGCATACACAAAAACATTTGTTTTTTTTTTTTCTTTGCACAGACACGGCAGAGCTGAAAGTCCCGAATGCGAATGCGGATTGATAGATGAAGACGTATGTCACCTTCTCGTAGACTGTCCACATCACGAGACGCCGTCTTAAGTCCGAACAGTTGGCATTAGACCGCAGACCGTTTAACATGAAGAAACTTCTGGGTCCGTGGCCTACTCGAGTTTTACAGTCGCACGCTTTAAAAGCATCAACACGTTCTTTACAAGACAGCGGGATTGCTGATAAGTATTAAGAAATAACGAACTTTCATTTGTAACAAATGTACTTATTATGTACAGTATCACGTGACTCTCATCATGTGTGTGTTGTGAAATGAATGACGTGTCGACAATTATGTACACACGAGCGAATGCATCTTTATACGGACCAGACGTGTGCTCTACTGTTTTGTGCTGGTGGACCGAATATTATCGAGGGACATTATATCAGAGACTTCATTCATTGACTTTCGAACATTTACTTACCATTGTGTTCTGATATGTGCGTATAAGTGTAAGTGTGTCTTTGCATATCTCTGCCCGAGTTTTCTACTTTCCATGCACTGCTTTGTACGTTTTGCTTCAAGATACGTGTTCAAGTTTAACTCAACGGCCAAGGAGTAGCCGGCGCCATAATGGTGCGCCGACATCTCCTTACATATCATATCAATAAGAAAAAAAGATGCGCGCCAATGCCCATCTATTGTATTCCCTTCTCACGTGCCCCAATACCAAACTGCGCGTGCCATTTCTGTGGTGCAAGTGTGTTTAAGTAGTCGCAGTTTCATCTTTCACAATCATGAGGGTTCCCATATTGAAAGTATTCCTTCCCCGAACTTGTGGCAGGGACGCACGATGCGAAATTACAAAATGATCGCGCTTGAAAGCTTCATACAAATGCACTGTCGACCCGCCGAACATAGTCAGTAATCTAAAACAAAGCGGAAATAAACGGTGCGTCCGCTCATTCATTTAAGGTAAGTTTCCCACCACATTCCGAATGGAACGTACCACTCATTTGTGCCTAGCACAGGCGCATTTGTTCTTTCGAAGAGAACACAGTGTTCCGCTACACCGTGTGATTATGTAAACGTCAAGCCGAGCAGTGTCGTTTGCTGGCCGGCCTGGCTATGTTTCTTTCGGCGACGCGCAAACGGAGCACTCGGTGCGAAAACGGGAAATGCCCATACCTCGTGTCGACCGCCTTTCTTTACTGGATTTCGTACTTCTTTGTGCACTATATAAATCACCTGCGTGGTACCCCTGTCATGCGTACGCACAGTTTTGTTTTTTCCTTCACTCGGGCTGTCGATACTTTGCTTTCGGACAATAATTAGCATGCAGTCCGCCGCCACGCTTTTCTGCTTCTACAGCTATTGTCACATGCGTCTATATATTTCTCCCCTATCTTTTCTTGCATCAATGCTTCCGCACATTTTTCACCGCGCCACGCACTTTAAGCTACATTCACTCCTCCTACAGTCTCGAAACGGGCCTGCCCTGCGCTCTCAAGAAATAAATGCCCCAATTTCGTAAACAAATGAATGGCGTGGCAGAGAAGGAACTCTGCGCTGTCTGATGAATGTGGCTGTACCCTTCACATCGGGCGGCAGCTATCACCACCTAGCCATAATGCTGACCTAACAAACAGCTACATTTATCTTGTTTTTTTTCTCTCTTTAAATAGTGAAGTATAGGACCGCGGTGCTTTGCAGTGAATGGTTTAGTTTTCACTCTTGCCTTGACTTTAGCCACCAATAAGATAACCACCTTCTAGTTAATTCTACCCGCCTAAAGTCTATTTTGCCCTCCCCCGTCTCTAAACCCCGGTGCTTTTGAAAAACTCTGCGCCATCATTCTAAACTATAAGGTGAAGCCCTTTACATAGCATTATCAAGTGTTCGGCAGTTTCCTTCTCTCCGCATGCACTGCATACCGTGTATACCCCTTCATATTTGGCCCGACATGTCGGAGTTGCTCGGGCAAGCGCTGACGCGAGTTTCCTATTCTATCATTTCCCAAGAGCTGAACACACTCGAGTTCATGTTACCTTTTTTTGAGAGAAGCGGCCACCTTCCCCCTGTTTTTTTTTTTTTTTTTTAATTACCACGCTCCTGGTTTTGTTTTCCCTCCATTACCGTACTTGTGGCACTTTTCTCCGCGCACTCGGTCTTCTCTAATTTACCTGTTCAACCTCCCCGAGCACACACGTCGAGCGCGGCACACCAACGCTCCTGCTAGCGGTGTTCAACAGAGAGAAGAGGATGGATTCGGAGCCGAATCTCTCAGCACAACCCCTATGCCGACGCAGACAATTTGGGTGGCTCTGAGAAGAGCCGTTGATTTGTCGTTGCTCGCTGTGGCCCACGACGCACGCCTACTTGGAGCTGGTGTACTTGGTGACGGCTTTTGTACCCTCGGACACCGCGTGCTTGGCCAGCTCTCCGGGCAGCAGCAGGCGCACCGCGGTCTGGATCTCCCGGCTCGTGATGGTCGAGCGCTTGTTGTAGTGAGCAAGGCGTGACGACTCGGCGGCGATACGCTCGAAGATGTCGTTCACGAAGCTGTTCATGATGGACATGGCCTTGCTGGAGACACCAGTGTCGGGGTGCACCTGCTTCAGCACCTTATAGATGTAGATGGAGAAGCTCTCCTTCCTGCGGCGCTTCTTCTTCTTCTTGTCCGTGGCGCGCACATTCTTCTGCGCCTTGCCGGCCTTCTTGACGGCTTTGCCAGACGGTTGGGGAGGCATGATTTCACACAACACGCACGCGAGACCAGAGTCGAATGCGCGTGTCCCCCCGTCTCGCCGCGCTTAAATATGAGCGAGGGGTGTTGACGAGATCAGCACAACGCGCGCGCCCCATTGGTTCGCACGGCTTCTCTCTCTCACACTCTCATCCGTTCCCCGCGAGCGGCGGCGCGCGATGGTGGCAACGGAAACCATTCGAGCACGGCTCTCATCTCAGAAGGCAGCAGCTTTCTTGTTTTCGGCAACCGGCGTCGTACCAAGCGAAAAGCAACACCATGTCCGGACGTGGCAAGGGCGGCAAGGCGAAAGGCAAGAGCAAGACCCGTTCTAGCCGCGCGGGGCTTCAGTTCCCCGTGGGCCGTATTCACCGCCTCCTACGCAAGGGAAACTACGCCGAGCGCGTCGGAGCTGGCGCTCCGGTCTACCTGGCTGCCGTACTCGAGTACCTGGCCGCCGAGGTGCTCGAGCTGGCGGGCAACGCCGCTCGTGACAACAAGAAGACCCGGATCATCCCCCGTCACTTGCAGCTCGCCATCCGCAACGACGAGGAGCTGAACAAACTGCTTTCCGGCGTCACCATCGCGCAGGGCGGTGTGTTGCCCAACATTCAAGCCGTGCTTCTTCCAAAGAAGACGGAGAAGAAGGCGTAAGCGAGCACCCCTTCCGCGCGCTCGCCGCATTCCCCAAACGGTCCTTCTAAGGACCACCCAAACAGGTGACGCGGCCGTGTTTCGCTTCGCAGTCACGATGGCTCTGTTCGTACCCTCAAGCGTGTTTGTTTTTCTATACTTTATATATATTTCCTCGCGACATCAGTTAGCCACAAGTGCGCGACGCCAAATGCTGCAAAGAGACAACCAAATCACGCAGCTCGGCACCGAAAAAGACAGAAAAGAGCATGTAAGCGTTGTCATTTCTCATTAAAAAAAAAAAAAAAAAAAGCTCCACACGTAACCGTCTATCCTTACGATGACACCTGAACGGGTCAGCACAGGGACAGAGTAAATTTAATACCTTTGAATAGAAAAACAAACGTAAGGTAAAAAAAAAAAAAGAGAGAGAGAGAGAGAGAACCCGCCGTTAGCGCATTCCATTTGGTGCTTCTAACACAATTTATTTCGTCTATCTTGCTAGGCAGCGCAGCCACTATTACACAGAACACACAACACAAGCGCTTAACTTCAACTAAACGTTTATTGCAAAAAAAAAAAAAAAAAATTGTCCAGAATATGGCACAAAAACTTGTTCAGCTTCAAAAGAAATGAAAGGAAATGACACGCGATGATTTCGAGTGTGTTAGTGCACTCTCTATCGCGCTCACGCGGAAAGAACTGTTTTTTGGATGGGGTGATAGAGAATAACAGACAGTAATGTGCGGGACTGGCACGTGTGCTTTTTGTTGTCTACCTTTTACTATTCTTTTTCTCTGTTCACCCCCTTTATAAACTCTGACGTTTGCAATGAAAGTTCAGTTGAAGTTAAGCGCTTGTGTTGTGAGGTCTGTGTAATAGTGGCTGCGCTTCCTAGCGAGATGGATCCTTACCAACTGGCCCGATACAATTGTTTATTTCGTCTCTCGGTAAAACTTCATCACCTCCTACGAGTGCACCCAAAAGTTGCGCCGGGGTCCAGCAGCCCAAGTCACCATGGCGTTACGCAAACAGAAGCCCTCAAAAACACCTTACAAGCGGCGGGCAAAAAGGTAAACACATAAATGAAATTGACACACCACAGGGTCGCAGCACGGCTGCTGCACACACACCGACTGAAGCTAGCCTACCTTTTCTCTGTCTACTCATAATGATACACACTTTTACCTTGAATTTGTCAAAGCTGAGCCATTTCTTCGTAATAACGACGCGCCGACGTTCCGTTCTTCCGCGCGCTAGACAACGGCAGCCACGTACGTACAAAACATGACAGCAAAAGAGGGTGCGGCCGGAGTACGTGGCCTGGAGTGGTCTCGTAGCCAAAGCAGACACGTTGGTGGTCCTGAGAAGGACCGTTTGTTGTTGCTTGCCTGTCGACCGAAGCGCAGGGAGCAGCCCAACTTAGGCGCGCTCACCGCGAATGCGCCGAGCCAGCTGGATGTCCTTTGGCATGATGGTGACGCGCTTAGCGTGGATGGCGCACAGGTTGGTGTCTTCGAAAAGACCAACGAGGTAGGCCTCGCTAGCTTCCTGTAGGGCCATCACGGCAGAACTCTGGAAACGGAGGTCCGTCTTGAAGTCCTGAGCGATTTCCCGCACCAGGCGCTGAAAGGGAAGCTTGCGGATCAGCAGTTCGGTCGACTTCTGGTATCGGCGAATTTCACGCAGGGCCACGGTTCCAGGCCTGTAACGGTGAGGTTTCTTCACCCCGCCTGTGGCAGGGGCACTCTTGCGAGCAGCCTTGGTAGCAAGCTGCTTACGCGGAGCCTTGCCTCCAGTACTCTTGCGCGCGGTTTGTTTAGTTCGGGCCATGCTGCGTGCGTCCGATCACCTCGACTGACGGAGCGAAACTGCGCTCCTGCCGGAGATCGGCAAAAGCGGCTTCGCCGCACGACCCATCTCTCTCCCTCCCATTGGCCGAAGCGTGAGAACCCGTCCGCGTGCGAGCGCGGAAGCGTACGCCAGGATGCTGGCTGGCGCTCATTTTGGCAACCGTGCAGTTCGCGGCTGCAAAGAGGTACACCGAAACGAAACCACTACCGCTGTACAATACAGCCTGCTGCGCATTTCTTTCGCCTTCCAGGCAACACATCAATCGACGCTGTAGCTCGTCGCTTCCCGAAGCGGCGCGACGGAGTGCGAGACGCCACCATTCACGCCAACAGCGCGCATCGCACTAGAGCGCCTCGCATCACCGAGGGCAAATGCGCACTGCCACGCCAAAAAAACTTGCTCCTTGCGTTGTCGCTTATTTGCGACCATTACGTAGATGGGCGAAGACGACGAGAGACCACCGGCAGTGTTGGTATATGCATACACGTCCGCGCAACGACAAGGAGTAAAACGCAACAAAACATTCTAACACAAACACCCCGTACATCCAACTGCCACTGAGCGCGCCTACTTGCTCAATCGCAGACAGTAACGGGACTCAATTTTATCTTCCTTTCCCTCTTAAGAATCACTCATACATACTTGCCAAACTACTAGGTGCGCTCAATGGCGGTTGGATGTACGGGGTGTTTGCGTTCGAATGTTTTGTTTCATTTTTACTCCTATTCCCTCGATATGTCGTCTCACTCTGGCTTCCCTCATGTCTCTTTCTCTACACTTTTATTCCCACCCTTTTAATCCCCCCTCACCCCCCATCCCTTGTGAGCTACCGCTGAGGTGTCGCATCCTGATGCAGACAGTTTCGGGGCTCACTTTCCTCTTCTTTTCCATCTTACACATCAGCAATCCCCCCCCCCCCCCCCCCAACCTCTAAGTGCTAAATATGTGGCACAAAAAGCAGGAAATGGACTCAATGAAAGGGTGAAAAATAATAATCATAATAGAAACGAAGATCAACACGCGCCTCAAAAAGCCCCATTCACTCCTCTTTCACATTTTCACGAGAAAATGAAGGTACACACATGGAGAACAATTTTTGTTATAGGTAGGCTTGCCTGAGCAGAACCACTGTCGTGCGCCTTGGTTACACATTCGACACGCCTCGTCCTGTGCGGAGGTGGGTGGGAAACCAAGGGTGCACTTGAAAATGCAATGCTCGTGGGTTGGTGTCGCCATCTGACGGCAGGCTCACGCGAGCGCGCCTTGCTTTCGAATTTCCCGCGCTCGAACCTCTCGCGTTTACATCATGGGCTAGTCCCCCCCCCCCCCCCCTCTCGCGTGGGCGGCGAAGCCAGCCTCCCTAGAGTGACCACCTCTGCCGGCGAAATGGAAACACTTGTTGCGTAGCTGTCCGTCCAAGTAAAGCTTTCACAACTGCAGTGTTCGCAGCACCAGTACAGTACATGAGTGCCACTTCTATCAAGTGCAGCTTCCCTCAGCACGCTGCATGGGCAGCGCTTATTGTGTACTTGCTTCTGACTTGCGCAGAAATTCTGTTTAAACATCCCCTTCCACTTTTCTTTCTTTTTTTTTGTATTTTGCAGCTCGGCAGCGCCAGGTGTGAAAAAAAAAAAACAAACAAAAATTATTAGGCGTGACAATGTACACAATGTGTTATTGAATGGGGCACTTCTGAGTGCACAGCGGGCGCGGTAAACACGACCAACCTGTCACAATCAATTTTTTCATTTGTAAGTACACATCCCTTCTTCGTCTGGGTGCCCCACGGTAGAACATAGTGCGTTTTTATTTATTTTGACACAACGTGACGCGATCGTGTAGTGGGCATTCCAAAGAAAAAAGCGAGTTCGTGCTTCCTGAGCATAGTCGTGTCTCCAAGAATGCAGTGACCAGGGTAGAACGCTGCGCTCGGCTTCTTCCTTCGCGCGATAAGGTAACTAGGCGACGTTCGCTTGACGGGCCCGTTTTAGCAGCTTGGCTTGCAGGAAGGAGAGGAAGAACTCGCAGATGCGGCGATTGATTCGTGCATGCAGACCCAGGAGAAAGACGACGACGCGAACGAAATGCGGTGAACGTGACAAGTACCCAGCGCGATCAAGCTACTACTACACGAGGTGCTGCTCACCTGAGCGATGACGCAATGATATTGCAAAGAGGGACGGACGGGTATGGCGAACCGCTGGGATCACACTGCCGAAGCATCAAGTGGGTAGCCCTGAAGAGGGCTGTTGTGTTCTCGTTGGCTGGCTGCAGGCGACGCCGCTGGCTTCTTAGCCTCCGAATCCGTACAGGGTGCGGCCCTGACGCTTGAGGGCGTACACGACGTCCATGGCTGTCACGGTCTTCCTTTTGGCGTGCTCGGTGTAAGTGACGGCATCGCGGATCACGTTCTCGAGGAACACCTTGAGAACGCCGCGAGTTTCCTCGTAGATGAGGCCAGAGATGCGCTTGACACCGCCACGGCGCGCCAGACGACGGATGGCCGGCTTGGTTATGCCCTGGATGTTGTCACGCAACACCTTTCGATGACGCTTGGCGCCACCCTTCCCCAGCCCTTTGCCACCTTTGCCACGGCCAGACATGACGGCTTCCGAAGTTTCTGCTTCTGCTTCGAAACGCGCCCGGAAAGCGAATGCTCGACACGATCGAGTCGCGGTGTCGGCGCCGGCCCGCGAGACTGAGGAGGAAGGCGAACGGCGCACGCCGGTTGGTCGGCGGCCAGCTCGTCTCTCTCTCCCTCTTTTCTTCGCGAGGAGCGCGTTGGCCGCGCAGGTTGCTGCACTGACTATTTTTCTGCACTACAAGATTGAATATACACGGCAAACATGCTTTCGTTTGTTTGTTTGTTTTTAATTCTTTTCTCGTTACTGTTGCTAAGTTTCTTGCCCATTCATTCACGCACCCTTCACTGCTGCAAAATGGCGTATCAGTCGTATCAGCTGCCCCAGCGGCAAGGAGACATCAAACCGAGTAAGCGACAATTCATGTACGCGTACGTACAAGCCCAGCGGATACAACGCGTTCGCTAAAAAACGTTTCATCGTGTCCACTGAACATGACACACGCAATTTGTCAAAACTCACAGCTGCAACAGCTCACCTGTGTGCCGCACGTAAATAAACTGCACACTTAACACTTTGCGACTACTCGTCCCCGGCGTGTGCCCCCCCCCCCTCTTTTTTTTTTTTCTTTTCTATGTTCTCGCTTTCTCTCTAATCACATCAATGCCTCATTTGCACGCACGAAACCCGTTTCACGGCGTCACTTTGACGCCATCCTTGTCGCCAAACCAAGGGACTAACACACGCGGTCCGGGCACGGCCTCATGGCCGGAAATTTCTAAACAAAGCGTGCTCGCGTTGTTGTGGACGCCGGCACGTGAAATTCGGCAAAGTAACAGCACCTTTGGCTGGCTACGCGTGTCTCAAATTTTACTGTGGCAGCTCCACTACATATCGCGATACGGCAGTTTCACCGAAGCCACGCAACGCGACCGCGCTCATTTCAGCATTCACGGGGACGGCAGAGAGTGAGAGCGCACCTCCTCTCGGGCGCGCCTCTCCTCCCGTAAACACGGACTGTCAAGCGGTCCGGTCGCAGCGAAGTTTCCCCATCTCCTTGCGGGGTGGTTCAACACCTGCCCGTTTCAAGTGCACGGTTGCACTGTGAGGAACCCTGCAAGGGTCACGCAATTACAGGCAAAACAGCCCTAACTCTAAAGCGCCTTACATAGGACGAGATTGGAGCGTAAAATGCACCACCCTTTATGCATTCTTTCTTCTTTACAGCGTTGGAAGAGTGTTCGTTCGCTGCATGTTTTACGCATGCGTACTTTCGCTTACATAATACCTTCGGAGGCTGACAACCTGTTAAGTAATCTATCAACGACTATCCGGACGGCATCAGCTGTGCAAAGAAGATTTGCAGTTGGCCTTCCAGAGCCGTCCAGAGCACACAAAGTAGGTCTACACATCGTGGCAACCAATATTTCGAAAAAAGTGAATTGCGTAGTATTATAAAGAATACAACTTTCAGAATGAGCAAAACTGCTTGGTTTGACCAAAGTACAAAGAGGTGCGATTTATACCACATCGATCCATTTATTGAATTAAAAATTACGCTGGCATTAGATAGAATATCGGAAACTCTAATTGACCGATTGAGGCTAGGCACGGCAGGCATACACAAAAACATTTGTTTTTTTTTTTTTCTTTGCACAGACACGGCAGAGCTGAAAGTCCCGAATGCGAATGCGGATTGATAGATGAAGACGTATGTCACCTTCTCGTAGACTGTCCACATCACGAGACGCCGTCTTAAGTCCGAACAGTTGGCATTAGACCGCAGACCGTTTAACATGAAGAAACTTCTGGGTCCGTGGCCTACTCGAGTTTTACAGTCGCACGCTTTAAAAGCATCAACACGTTCTTTACAAGACAGCGGGATTGCTGATAAGTATTAAGAAATAACGAACTTTCATTTGTAACAAATGTACTTATTATGTACAGTATCACGTGACTCTCATCATGTGTGTGTTGTGAAATGAATGACGTGTCGACAATTATGTACACACGAGCGAATGCATCTTTATACGGACCAGACGTGTGCTCTACTGTTTTGTGCTGGTGGACCGAATATTATCGAGGGACATTATATCAGAGACTTCATTCATTGACTTTCGAACATTTACTTACCATTGTGTTCTGATATGTGCGTATAAGTGTAAGTGTGTCTTTGCATATCTCTGCCCGAGTTTTCTACTTTCCATGCACTGCTTTGTACGTTTTGCTTCAAGATACGTGTTCAAGTTTAACTCAACGGCCAAGGAGTAGCCGGCGCCATAATGGTGCGCCGACATCTCCTTACATATCATATCAATAAGAAAAAAAGATGCGCGCCAATGCCCATCTATTGTATTCCCTTCTCACGTGCCCCAATACCAAACTGCGCGTGCCATTTCTGTGGTGCAAGTGTGTTTAAGTAGTCGCAGTTTCATCTTTCACAATCATGAGGGTTCCCATATTGAAAGTATTCCTTCCCCGAACTTGTGGCAGGGACGCACGATGCGAAATTACAAAATGATCGCGCTTGAAAGCTTCATACAAATGCACTGTCGACCCGCCGAACATAGTCAGTAATCTAAAACAAAGCGGAAATAAACGGTGCGTCCGCTCATTCATTTAAGGTAAGTTTCCCACCACATTCCGAATGGAACGTACCACTCATTTGTGCCTAGCACAGGCGCATTTGTTCTTTCGAAGAGAACACAGTGTTCCGCTACACCGTGTGATTATGTAAACGTCAAGCCGAGCAGTGTCGTTTGCTGGCCGGCCTGGCTATGTTTCTTTCGGCGACGCGCAAACGGAGCACTCGGTGCGAAAACGGGAAATGCCCATACCTCGTGTCGACCGCCTTTCTTTACTGGATTTCGTACTTCTTTGTGCACTATATAAATCACCTGCGTGGTACCCCTGTCATGCGTACGCACAGTTTTGTTTTTTCCTTCACTCGGGCTGTCGATACTTTGCTTTCGGACAATAATTAGCATGCAGTCCGCCGCCACGCTTTTCTGCTTCTACAGCTATTGTCACATGCGTCTATATATTTCTCCCCTATCTTTTCTTGCATCAATGCTTCCGCACATTTTTCACCGCGCCACGCACTTTAAGCTACATTCACTCCTCCTACAGTCTCGAAACGGGCCTGCCCTGCGCTCTCAAGAAATAAATGCCCCAATTTCGTAAACAAATGAATGGCGTGGCAGAGAAGGAACTCTGCGCTGTCTGATGAATGTGGCTGTACCCTTCACATCGGGCGGCAGCTATCACCACCTAGCCATAATGCTGACCTAACAAACAGCTACATTTATCTTGTTTTTTTTCTCTCTTTAAATAGTGAAGTATAGGACCGCGGTGCTTTGCAGTGAATGGTTTAGTTTTCACTCTTGCCTTGACTTTAGCCACCAATAAGATAACCACCTTCTAGTTAATTCTACCCGCCTAAAGTCTATTTTGCCCTCCCCCGTCTCTAAACCCCGGTGCTTTTGAAAAACTCTGCGCCATCATTCTAAACTATAAGGTGAAGCCCTTTACATAGCATTATCAAGTGTTCGGCAGTTTCCTTCTCTCCGCATGCACTGCATACCGTGTATACCCCTTCATATTTGGCCCGACATGTCGGAGTTGCTCGGGCAAGCGCTGACGCGAGTTTCCTATTCTATCATTTCCCAAGAGCTGAACACACTCGAGTTCATGTTACCTTTTTTTGAGAGAAGCGGCCACCTTCCCCCTGTTTTTTTTTTTTTTTTTTTAATTACCACGCTCCTGGTTTTGTTTTCCCTCCATTACCGTACTTGTGGCACTTTTCTCCGCGCACTCGGTCTTCTCTAATTTACCTGTTCAACCTCCCCGAGCACACACGTCGAGCGCGGCACACCAACGCTCCTGCTAGCGGTGTTCAACAGAGAGAAGAGGATGGATTCGGAGCCGAATCTCTCAGCACAACCCCTATGCCGACGCAGACAATTTGGGTGGCTCTGAGAAGAGCCGTTGATTTGTCGTTGCTCGCTGTGGCCCACGACGCACGCCTACTTGGAGCTGGTGTACTTGGTGACGGCTTTTGTACCCTCGGACACCGCGTGCTTGGCCAGCTCTCCGGGCAGCAGCAGGCGCACCGCGGTCTGGATCTCCCGGCTCGTGATGGTCGAGCGCTTGTTGTAGTGAGCAAGGCGTGACGACTCGGCGGCGATACGCTCGAAGATGTCGTTCACGAAGCTGTTCATGATGGACATGGCCTTGCTGGAGACACCAGTGTCGGGGTGCACCTGCTTCAGCACCTTATAGATGTAGATGGAGAAGCTCTCCTTCCTGCGGCGCTTCTTCTTCTTCTTGTCCGTGGCGCGCACATTCTTCTGCGCCTTGCCGGCCTTCTTGACGGCTTTGCCAGACGGTTGGGGAGGCATGATTTCACACAACACGCACGCGAGACCAGAGTCGAATGCGCGTGTCCCCCCGTCTCGCCGCGCTTAAATATGAGCGAGGGGTGTTGACGAGATCAGCACAACGCGCGCGCCCCATTGGTTCGCACGGCTTCTCTCTCTCACACTCTCATCCGTTCCCCGCGAGCGGCGGCGCGCGATGGTGGCAACGGAAACCATTCGAGCACGGCTCTCATCTCAGAAGGCAGCAGCTTTCTTGTTTTCGGCAACCGGCGTCGTACCAAGCGAAAAGCAACACCATGTCCGGACGTGGCAAGGGCGGCAAGGCGAAAGGCAAGAGCAAGACCCGTTCTAGCCGCGCGGGGCTTCAGTTCCCCGTGGGCCGTATTCACCGCCTCCTACGCAAGGGAAACTACGCCGAGCGCGTCGGAGCTGGCGCTCCGGTCTACCTGGCTGCCGTACTCGAGTACCTGGCCGCCGAGGTGCTCGAGCTGGCGGGCAACGCCGCTCGTGACAACAAGAAGACCCGGATCATCCCCCGTCACTTGCAGCTCGCCATCCGCAACGACGAGGAGCTGAACAAACTGCTTTCCGGCGTCACCATCGCGCAGGGCGGTGTGTTGCCCAACATTCAAGCCGTGCTTCTTCCAAAGAAGACGGAGAAGAAGGCGTAAGCGAGCACCCCTTCCGCGCGCTCGCCGCATTCCCCAAACGGTCCTTCTAAGGACCACCCAAACAGGTGACGCGGCCGTGTTTCGCTTCGCAGTCACGATGGCTCTGTTCGTACCCTCAAGCGTGTTTGTTTTTCTATACTTTATATATATTTCCTCGCGACATCAGTTAGCCACAAGTGCGCGACGCCAAATGCTGCAAAGAGACAACCAAATCACGCAGCTCGGCACCGAAAAAGACAGAAAAGAGCATGTAAGCGTTGTCATTTCTCATTAAAAAAAAAAAAAAAAAAAGCTCCACACGTAACCGTCTATCCTTACGATGACACCTGAACGGGTCAGCACAGGGACAGAGTAAATTTAATACCTTTGAATAGAAAAACAAACGTAAGGTAAAAAAAAAAAAAGAGAGAGAGAGAGAGAGAACCCGCCGTTAGCGCATTCCATTTGGTGCTTCTAACACAATTTATTTCGTCTATCTTGCTAGGCAGCGCAGCCACTATTACACAGAACACACAACACAAGCGCTTAACTTCAACTAAACGTTTATTGCAAAAAAAAAAAAAAAAAATTGTCCAGAATATGGCACAAAAACTTGTTCAGCTTCAAAAGAAATGAAAGGAAATGACACGCGATGATTTCGAGTGTGTTAGTGCACTCTCTATCGCGCTCACGCGGAAAGAACTGTTTTTTGGATGGGGTGATAGAGAATAACAGACAGTAATGTGCGGGACTGGCACGTGTGCTTTTTGTTGTCTACCTTTTACTATTCTTTTTCTCTGTTCACCCCCTTTATAAACTCTGACGTTTGCAATGAAAGTTCAGTTGAAGTTAAGCGCTTGTGTTGTGAGGTCTGTGTAATTGTGGCTGCGCTTCCTAGCGAGATGGATCCTTACCAACTGGCCCGATACAATTGTTTATTTCGTCTCTCGGTAAAACTTCATCACCTCCTACGAGTGCACCCAAAAGTTGCGCCGGGGTCCAGCAGCCCAAGTCACCATGGCGTTACGCAAACAGAAGCCCTCAAAAACACCTTACAAGCGGCGGGCAAAAAGGTAAACACATAAATGAAATTGACACACCACAGGGTCGCAGCACGGCTGCTGCACACACACCGACTGAAGCTAGCCTACCTTTTCTCTGTCTACTCATAATGATACACACTTTTACCTTGAATTTGTCAAAGCTGAGCCATTTCTTCGTAATAACGACGCGCCGACGTTCCGTTCTTCCGCGCGCTAGACAACGGCAGCCACGTACGTACAAAACATGACAGCAAAAGAGGGTGCGGCCGGAGTACGTGGCCTGGAGTGGTCTCGTAGCCAAAGCAGACACGTTGGTGGTCCTGAGAAGGACCGTTTGTTGTTGCTTGCCTGTCGACCGAAGCGCAGGGAGCAGCCCAACTTAGGCGCGCTCACCGCGAATGCGCCGAGCCAGCTGGATGTCCTTTGGCATGATGGTGACGCGCTTAGCGTGGATGGCGCACAGGTTGGTGTCTTCGAAAAGACCAACGAGGTAGGCCTCGCTAGCTTCCTGTAGGGCCATCACGGCAGAACTCTGGAAACGGAGGTCCGTCTTGAAGTCCTGAGCGATTTCCCGCACCAGGCGCTGAAAGGGAAGCTTGCGGATCAGCAGTTCGGTCGACTTCTGGTATCGGCGAATTTCACGCAGGGCCACGGTTCCAGGCCTGTAACGGTGAGGTTTCTTCACCCCGCCTGTGGCAGGGGCACTCTTGCGAGCAGCCTTGGTAGCAAGCTGCTTACGCGGAGCCTTGCCTCCAGTACTCTTGCGCGCGGTTTGTTTAGTTCGGGCCATGCTGCGTGCGTCCGATCACCTCGACTGACGGAGCGAAACTGCGCTCCTGCCGGAGATCGGCAAAAGCGGCTTCGCCGCACGACCCATCTCTCTCCCTCCCATTGGCCGAAGCGTGAGAACCCGTCCGCGTGCGAGCGCGGAAGCGTACGCCAGGATGCTGGCTGGCGCTCATTTTCGGGCAACCGTGCAGTTCGCGGCTGCAAAGAGGTACACCGAAACGAAACCACTACCGCTGTACAATACAGCCTGCTGCGCATTTCTTTCGCCTTCCAGGCAACACATCAATCGACGCTGTAGCTCGTCGCTTCCCGAAGCGGCGCGACGGAGTGCGAGACGCCACCATTCACGCCAACAGCGCGCATCGCACTAGAGCGCCTCGCATCACCGAGGGCAAATGCGCACTGCCACGCCAAAAAAACTTGCTCCTTGCGTTGTCGCTTATTTGCGACCATTACGTAGATGGGCGAAGACGACGAGAGACCACCGGCAGTGTTGGTATATGCATACACGTCCGCGCAACGACAAGGAGTAAAACGCAACAAAACATTCTAACACAAACACCCCGTACATCCAACTGCCACTGAGCGCGCCTACTTGCTCAATCGCAGACAGTAACGGGACTCAATTTTATCTTCCTTTCCCTCTTAAGAATCACTCATACATACTTGCCAAACTACTAGGTGCGCTCAATGGCGGTTGGATGTACGGGGTGTTTGCGTTCGAATGTTTTGTTTCATTTTTACTCCTATTCCCTCGATATGTCGTCTCACTCTGGCTTCCCTCATGTCTCTTTCTCTACACTTTTATTCCCACCCTTTTAATCCCCCCTCACCCCCCATCCCTTGTGAGCTACCGCTGAGGTGTCGCATCCTGATGCAGACAGTTTCGGGGCTCACTTTCCTCTTCTTTTCCATCTTACACATCAGCAATCCCCCCCCCCCCCCCCAACCTCTAAGTGCTAAATATGTGGCACAAAAAGCAGGAAATGGACTCAATGAAAGGGTGAAAAATAATAATCATAATAGAAACGAAGATCAACACGCGCCTCAAAAAGCCCCATTCACTCCTCTTTCACATTTTCACGAGAAAATGAAGGTACACACATGGAGAACAATTTTTGTTATAGGTAGGCTTGCCTGAGCAGAACCACTGTCGTGCGCCTTGGTTACACATTCGACACGCCTCGTCCTGTGCGGAGGTGGGTGGGAAACCAAGGGTGCACTTGAAAATGCAATGCTCGTGGGTTGGTGTCGCCATCTGACGGCAGGCTCACGCGAGCGCGCCTTGCTTTCGAATTTCCCGCGCTCGAACCTCTCGCGTTTACATCATGGGCTAGTCCCCCCCCCCCCCCCCCTCTCGCGTGGGCGGCGAAGCCAGCCTCCCTAGAGTGACCACCTCTGCCGGCGAAATGGAAACACTTGTTGCGTAGCTGTCCGTCCAAGTAAAGCTTTCACAACTGCAGTGTTCGCAGCACCAGTACAGTACATGAGTGCCACTTCTATCAAGTGCAGCTTCCCTCAGCACGCTGCATGGGCAGCGCTTATTGTGTACTTGCTTCTGACTTGCGCAGAAATTCTGTTTAAACATCCCCTTCCACTTTTCTTTCTTTTTTTTTTTGTATTTTGCAGCTCGGCAGCGCCAGGTGTGAAAAAAAAAACAAACAAAAATTATTAGGCGTGACAATGTACACAATGTGTTATTGAATGGGGCACTTCTGAGTGCACAGCGGGCGCGGTAAACACGACCAACCTGTCACAATCAATTTTTTCATTTGTAAGTACACATCCCTTCTTCGTCTGGGTGCCCCACGGTAGAACATAGTGCGTTTTTATTTATTTTGACACAACGTGACGCGATCGTGTAGTGGGCATTCCAAAGAAAAAAGCGAGTTCGTGCTTCCTGAGCATAGTCGTGTCTCCAAGAATGCAGTGACCAGGGTAGAACGCTGCGCTCGGCTTCTTCCTTCGCGCGATAAGGTAACTAGGCGACGTTCGCTTGACGGGCCCGTTTTAGCAGCTTGGCTTGCAGGAAGGAGAGGAAGAACTCGCAGATGCGGCGATTGATTCGTGCATGCAGACCCAGGAGAAAGACGACGACGCGAACGAAATGCGGTGAACGTGACAAGTACCCAGCGCGATCAAGCTACTACTACACGAGGTGCTGCTCACCTGAGCGATGACGCAATGATATTGCAAAGAGGGACGGACGGGTATGGCGAACCGCTGGGATCACACTGCCGAAGCATCAAGTGGGTAGCCCTGAAGAGGGCTGTTGTGTTCTCGTTGGCTGGCTGCAGGCGACGCCGCTGGCTTCTTAGCCTCCGAATCCGTACAGGGTGCGGCCCTGACGCTTGAGGGCGTACACGACGTCCATGGCTGTCACGGTCTTCCTTTTGGCGTGCTCGGTGTAAGTGACGGCATCGCGGATCACGTTCTCGAGGAACACCTTGAGAACGCCGCGAGTTTCCTCGTAGATGAGGCCAGAGATGCGCTTGACACCGCCACGGCGCGCCAGACGACGGATGGCCGGCTTGGTTATGCCCTGGATGTTGTCACGCAACACCTTTCGATGACGCTTGGCGCCACCCTTCCCCAGCCCTTTGCCACCTTTGCCACGGCCAGACATGACGGCTTCCGAAGTTTCTGCTTCTGCTTCGAAACGCGCCCGGAAAGCGAATGCTCGACACGATCGAGTCGCGGTGTCGGCGCCGGCCCGCGAGACTGAGGAGGAAGGCGAACGGCGCACGCCGGTTGGTCGGCGGCCAGCTCGTCTCTCTCTCCCTCTTTTCTTCGCGAGGAGCGCGTTGGCCGCGCAGGTTGCTGCACTGACTATTTTTCTGCACTACAAGATTGAATATACACGGCAAACATGCTTTCGTTTGTTTGTTTGTTTTTAATTCTTTTCTCGTTACTGTTGCTAAGTTTCTTGCCCATTCATTCACGCACCCTTCACTGCTGCAAAATGGCGTATCAGTCGTATCAGCTGCCCCAGCGGCAAGGAGACATCAAACCGAGTAAGCGACAATTCATGTACGCGTACGTACAAGCCCAGCGGATACAACGCGTTCGCTAAAAAACGTTTCATCGTGTCCACTGAACATGACACACGCAATATTTGTCAAAACTCACAGCTGCAACAGCTCACCTGTGTGCCGCACGTAAATAAACTGCACACTTAACACTTTGCGACTACTCGTCCCCGGCGTGTGCCCCCCCCCCTCTTTTTTTTTTTTCTTTTCTATGTTCTCGCTTTCTCTCTAATCACATCAATGCCTCATTTGCACGCACGAAACCCGTTTCACGGCGTCACTTTGACGCCATCCTTGTCGCCAAACCAAGGGACTAACACACGCGGTCCGGGCACGGCCTCATGGCCGGAAATTTCTAAACAAAGCGTGCTCGCGTTGTTGTGGACGCCGGCACGTGAAATTCGGCAAAGTAACAGCACCTTTGGCTGGCTACGCGTGTCTCAAATTTTACTGTGGCAGCTCCACTACATATCGCGATACGGCAGTTTCACCGAAGCCACGCAACGCGACCGCGCTCATTTCAGCATTCACGGGGACGGCAGAGAGTGAGAGCGCACCTCCTCTCGGGCGCGCCTCTCCTCCCGTAAACACGGACTGTCAAGCGGTCCGGTCGCAGCGAAGTTTCCCCATCTCCTTGCGGGGTGGTTCAACACCTGCCCGTTTCAAGTGCACGGTTGCACTGTGAGGAACCCTGCAAGGGTCACGCAATTACAGGCAAAACAGCCCTAACTCTAAAGCGCCTTACATAGGACGAGATTGGAGCGTAAAATGCACCACCCTTTATGCATTCTTTCTTCTTTACAGCGTTGGAAGAGTGTTCGTTCGCTGCATGTTTTACGCATGCGTACTTTCGCTTACATAATACCTTCGGAGGCTGACAACCTGTTAAGTAATCTATCAACGACTATCCGGACGGCATCAGCTGTGCAAAGAAGATTTGCAGTTGGCCTTCCAGAGCCGTCCAGAGCACACAAAGTAGGTCTACACATCGTGGCAACCAATATTTCGAAAAAAGTGAATTGCGTAGTATTATAAAGAATACAACTTTCAGAATGAGCAAAACTGCTTGGTTTGACCAAAGTACAAAGAGGTGCGATTTATACCACATCGATCCATTTATTGAATTAAAAATTACGCTGGCATTAGATAGAATATCGGAAACTCTAATTGACCGATTGAGGCTAGGCACGGCATACACAAAAACATTTGTTTTTTTTTTTTTCTTTGCACAGACACGGCAGAGCTGAAAGTCCCGAATGCGAATGCGGATTGATAGATGAAGACGTATGTCACCTTCTCGTAGACTGTCCACATCACGAGACGCCGTCTTAAGTCCGAACAGTTGGCATTAGACCGCAGACCGTTTAACATGAAGAAACTTCTGGGTCCGTGGCCTACTCGAGTTTTACAGTCGCACGCTTTAAAAGCATCAACACGTTCTTTACAAGACAGCGGGATTGCTGATAAGTATTAAGAAATAACGAACTTTCATTTGTAACAAATGTACTTATTATGTACAGTATCACGTGACTCTCATCATGTGTGTGTTGTGAAATGAATGACGTGTCGACAATTATGTACACACGAGCGAATGCATCTTTATACGGACCAGACGTGTGCTCTACTGTTTTGTGCTGGTGGACCGAATATTATCGAGGGACATTATATCAGAGACTTCATTCATTGACTTTCGAACATTTACTTACCATTGTGTTCTGATATGTGCGTATAAGTGTAAGTGTGTCTTTGCATATCTCTGCCCGAGTTTTCTACTTTCCATGCACTGCTTTGTACGTTTTGCTTCAAGATACGTGTTCAAGTTTAACTCAACGGCCAAGGAGTAGCCGGCGCCATAATGGTGCGCCGACATCTCCTTACATATCATATCAATAAGAAAAAAAGATGCGCGCCAATGCCCATCTATTGTATTCCCTTCTCACGTGCCCCAATACCAAACTGCGCGTGCCATTTCTGTGGTGCAAGTGTGTTTAAGTAGTCGCAGTTTCATCTTTCACAATCATGAGGGTTCCCATATTGAAAGTATTCCTTCCCCGAACTTGTGGCAGGGACGCACGATGCGAAATTACAAAATGATCGCGCTTGAAAGCTTCATACAAATGCACTGTCGACCCGCCGAACATAGTCAGTAATCTAAAACAAAGCGGAAATAAACGGTGCGTCCGCTCATTCATTTAAGGTAAGTTTCCCACCACATTCCGAATGGAACGTACCACTCATTTGTGCCTAGCACAGGCGCATTTGTTCTTTCGAAGAGAACACAGTGTTCCGCTACACCGTGTGATTATGTAAACGTCAAGCCGAGCAGTGTCGTTTGCTGGCCGGCCTGGCTATGTTTCTTTCGGCGACGCGCAAACGGAGCACTCGGTGCGAAAACGGGAAATGCCCATACCTCGTGTCGACCGCCTTTCTTTACTGGATTTCGTACTTCTTTGTGCACTATATAAATCACCTGCGTGGTACCCCTGTCATGCGTACGCACAGTTTTGTTTTTTCCTTCACTCGGGCTGTCGATACTTTGCTTTCGGACAATAATTAGCATGCAGTCCGCCGCCACGCTTTTCTGCTTCTACAGCTATTGTCACATGCGTCTATATATTTCTCCCCTATCTTTTCTTGCATCAATGCTTCCGCACATTTTTCACCGCGCCACGCACTTTAAGCTACATTCACTCCTCCTACAGTCTCGAAACGGGCCTGCCCTGCGCTCTCAAGAAATAAATGCCCCAATTTCGTAAACAAATGAATGGCGTGGCAGAGAAGGAACTCTGCGCTGTCTGATGAATGTGGCTGTACCCTTCACATCGGGCGGCAGCTATCACCACCTAGCCATAATGCTGACCTAACAAACAGCTACATTTATCTTGTTTTTTTTCTCTCTTTAAATAGTGAAGTATAGGACCGCGGTGCTTTGCAGTGAATGGTTTAGTTTTCACTCTTGCCTTGACTTTAGCCACCAATAAGATAACCACCTTCTAGTTAATTCTACCCGCCTAAAGTCTATTTTGCCCTCCCCCGTCTCTAAACCCCGGTGCTTTTGAAAAACTCTGCGCCATCATTCTAAACTATAAGGTGAAGCCCTTTACATAGCATTATCAAGTGTTCGGCAGTTTCCTTCTCTCCGCATGCACTGCATACCGTGTATACCCCTTCATATTTGGCCCGACATGTCGGAGTTGCTCGGGCAAGCGCTGACGCGAGTTTCCTATTCTATCATTTCCCAAGAGCTGAACACACTCGAGTTCATGTTACCTTTTTTTGAGAGAAGCGGCCACCTTCCCCCTGTTTTTTTTTTTTTTTTTTTAATTACCACGCTCCTGGTTTTGTTTTCCCTCCATTACCGTACTTGTGGCACTTTTCTCCGCGCACTCGGTCTTCTCTAATTTACCTGTTCAACCTCCCCGAGCACACACGTCGAGCGCGGCACACCAACGCTCCTGCTAGCGGTGTTCAACAGAGAGAAGAGGATGGATTCGGAGCCGAATCTCTCAGCACAACCCCTATGCCGACGCAGACAATTTGGGTGGCTCTGAGAAGAGCCGTTGATTTGTCGTTGCTCGCTGTGGCCCACGACGCACGCCTACTTGGAGCTGGTGTACTTGGTGACGGCTTTTGTACCCTCGGACACCGCGTGCTTGGCCAGCTCTCCGGGCAGCAGCAGGCGCACCGCGGTCTGGATCTCCCGGCTCGTGATGGTCGAGCGCTTGTTGTAGTGAGCAAGGCGTGACGACTCGGCGGCGATACGCTCGAAGATGTCGTTCACGAAGCTGTTCATGATGGACATGGCCTTGCTGGAGACACCAGTGTCGGGGTGCACCTGCTTCAGCACCTTATAGATGTAGATGGAGAAGCTCTCCTTCCTGCGGCGCTTCTTCTTCTTCTTGTCCGTGGCGCGCACATTCTTCTGCGCCTTGCCGGCCTTCTTGACGGCTTTGCCAGACGGTTGGGGAGGCATGATTTCACACAACACGCACGCGAGACCAGAGTCGAATGCGCGTGTCCCCCCGTCTCGCCGCGCTTAAATATGAGCGAGGGGTGTTGACGAGATCAGCACAACGCGCGCGCCCTATTGGTTCGCACGGCTTCTCTCTCTCACACTCTCATCCGTTCCCCGCGAGCGGCGGCGCGCGATGGTGGCAACGGAAACCATTCGGATTCGCTCGCAGGATTTCAAGCTGGACGGTTGTGCCCTCGCGATCTCCGACTTCAGCGTAGCTCCCGCCGACTGGTTCGCCCTCCGCGGTCTCCTGACGCCGTGTAGCTCTCGCACTGTGGCACCCCGCCCTTGGACTGCTTCGACCGGATCCCCACTTTCCTATCTCCTTCTTTTTCCTCTCGTTGGCTGTCTTCTTCTGCTTCTACTTTCCTTCTATCCTTTTTATCCCTCCTTCACCCCACCCCTATAAGGCACTGCGCCGTGTCGCCTGAAGGCAGACAGAAATTAGGTGCCTTTTTCCTCTTCATTGTAACCACTACCACCACCACCATTCGAGCACGGCTCTCATCTCAGAAGGCAGCAGCTTTCTTGTTTTCGGCAACCGGCGTCGTACCAAGCGAAAAGCAACACCATGTCCGGACGTGGCAAGGGCGGCAAGGCGAAAGGCAAGAGCAAGACCCGTTCTAGCCGCGCGGGGCTTCAGTTCCCCGTGGGCCGTATTCACCGCCTCCTACGCAAGGGAAACTACGCCGAGCGCGTCGGAGCTGGCGCTCCGGTCTACCTGGCTGCCGTACTCGAGTACCTGGCCGCCGAGGTGCTCGAGCTGGCGGGCAACGCCGCTCGTGACAACAAGAAGACCCGGATCATCCCCCGTCACTTGCAGCTCGCCATCCGCAACGACGAGGAGCTGAACAAACTGCTTTCCGGCGTCACCATCGCGCAGGGCGGTGTGTTGCCCAACATTCAAGCCGTGCTTCTTCCAAAGAAGACGGAGAAGAAGGCGTAAGCGAGCACCCCTTCCGCGCGCTCGCCGCATTCCCCAAACGGTCCTTCTAAGGACCACCCAAACAGGTGACGCGGCCGTGTTTCGCTTCGCAGTCACGATGGCTCTGTTCGTACCCTCAAGCGTGTTTGTTTTTCTATACTTTATATATATTTCCTCGCGACATCAGTTAGCCACAAGTGCGCGACGCCAAATGCTGCAAAGAGACAACCAAATCACGCAGCTCGGCACCGAAAAAGACAGAAAAGAGCATGTAAGCGTTGTCATTTCTCATTAAAAAAAAAAAAAAAAAAAGCTCCACACGTAACCGTCTATCCTTACGATGACACCTGAACGGGTCAGCACAGGGACAGAGTAAATTTAATACCTTTGAATAGAAAAACAAACGTAAGGTAAAAAAAAAAAGAGAGAGAGAGAGAGAGAACCCGCCGTTAGCGCATTCCATTTGGTGCTTCTAACACAATTTATTTCGTCTATCTTGCTAGGCAGCGCAGCCACTATTACACAGAACACACAACACAAGCGCTTAACTTCAACTAAACGTTTATTGCAAAAAAAAAAAAAAAAATTGTCCAGAATATGGCACAAAAACTTGTTCAGCTTCAAAAGAAATGAAAGGAAATGACACGCGATGATTTCGAGTGTGTTAGTGCACTCTCTATCGCGCTCACGCGGAAAGAACTGTTTTTTGGATGGGGTGATAGAGAATAACAGACAGTAATGTGCGGGACTGGCACGTGTGCTTTTTGTTGTCTACCTTTTACTATTCTTTTTCTCTGTTCACCCCCTTTATAAACTCTGACGTTTGCAATGAAAGTTCAGTTGAAGTTAAGCGCTTGTGTTGTGAGGTCTGTGTAATAGTGGCTGCGCTTCCTAGCGAGATGGATCCTTACCAACTGGCCCGATACAATTGTTTATTTCGTCTCTCGGTAAAACTTCATCACCTCCTACGAGTGCACCCAAAAGTTGCGCCGGGGTCCAGCAGCCCAAGTCACCATGGCGTTACGCAAACAGAAGCCCTCAAAAACACCTTACAAGCGGCGGGCAAAAAGGTAAACACATAAATGAAATTGACACACCACAGGGTCGCAGCACGGCTGCTGCACACACACCGACTGAAGCTAGCCTACCTTTTCTCTGTCTACTCATAATGATACACACTTTTACCTTGAATTTGTCAAAGCTGAGCCATTTCTTCGTAATAACGACGCGCCGACGTTCCGTTCTTCCGCGCGCTAGACAACGGCAGCCACGTACGTACAAAACATGACAGCAAAAGAGGGTGCGGCCGGAGTACGTGGCCTGGAGTGGTCTCGTAGCCAAAGCAGACACGTTGGTGGTCCTGAGAAGGACCGTTTGTTGTTGCTTGCCTGTCGACCGAAGCGCAGGGAGCAGCCCAACTTAGGCGCGCTCACCGCGAATGCGCCGAGCCAGCTGGATGTCCTTTGGCATGATGGTGACGCGCTTAGCGTGGATGGCGCACAGGTTGGTGTCTTCGAAAAGACCAACGAGGTAGGCCTCGCTAGCTTCCTGTAGGGCCATCACGGCAGAACTCTGGAAACGGAGGTCCGTCTTGAAGTCCTGAGCGATTTCCCGCACCAGGCGCTGAAAGGGAAGCTTGCGGATCAGCAGTTCGGTCGACTTCTGGTATCGGCGAATTTCACGCAGGGCCACGGTTCCAGGCCTGTAACGGTGAGGTTTCTTCACCCCGCCTGTGGCAGGGGCACTCTTGCGAGCAGCCTTGGTAGCAAGCTGCTTACGCGGAGCCTTGCCTCCAGTACTCTTGCGCGCGGTTTGTTTAGTTCGGGCCATGCTGCGTGCGTCCGATCACCTCGACTGACGGAGCGAAACTGCGCTCCTGCCGGAGATCGGCAAAAGCGGCTTCGCCGCACGACCCATCTCTCTCCCTCCCATTGGCCGAAGCGTGAGAACCCGTCCGCGTGCGAGCGCGGAAGCGTACGCCAGGATGCTGGCTGGCGCTCATTTTCGGGCAACCGTGCAGTTCGCGGCTGCAAAGAGGTACACCGAAACGAAACCACTACCGCTGTACAATACAGCCTGCTGCGCATTTCTTTCGCCTTCCAGGCAACACATCAATCGACGCTGTAGCTCGTCGCTTCCCGAAGCGGCGCGACGGAGTGCGAGACGCCACCATTCACGCCAACAGCGCGCATCGCACTAGAGCGCCTCGCATCACCGAGGGCAAATGCGCACTGCCACGCCAAAAAAACTTGCTCCTTGCGTTGTCGCTTATTTGCGACCATTACGTAGATGGGCGAAGACGACGAGAGACCACCGGCAGTGTTGGTATATGCATACACGTCCGCGCAACGACAAGGAGTAAAACGCAACAAAACATTCTAACACAAACACCCCGTACATCCAACTGCCACTGAGCGCGCCTACTTGCTCAATCGCAGACAGTAACGGGACTCAATTTTATCTTCCTTTCCCTCTTAAGAATCACTCATACATACTTGCCAAACTACTAGGTGCGCTCAATGGCGGTTGGATGTACGGGGTGTTTGCGTTCGAATGTTTTGTTTCATTTTTACTCCTATTCCCTCGATATGTCGTCTCACTCTGGCTTCCCTCATGTCTCTTTCTCTACACTTTTATTCCCACCCTTTTAATCCCCCCTCACCCCCCATCCCTTGTGAGCTACCGCTGAGGTGTCGCATCCTGATGCAGACAGTTTCGGGGCTCACCTTTCCTCTTCTTTTCCATCTTACACATCAGCAATCCCCCCCCCCCCCCCCCAACCTCTAAGTGCTAAATATGTGGCACAAAAAGCAGGAAATGGACTCAATGAAAGGGTGAAAAATAATAATCATAATAGAAACGAAGATCAACACGCGCCTCAAAAAGCCCCATTCACTCCTCTTTCACATTTTCACGAGAAAATGAAGGTACACACATGGAGAACAATTTTTGTTATAGGTAGGCTTGCCTGAGCAGAACCACTGTCGTGCGCCTTGGTTACACATTCGACACGCCTCGTCCTGTGCGGAGGTGGGTGGGAAACCAAGGGTGCACTTGAAAATGCAATGCTCGTGGGTTGGTGTCGCCATCTGACGGCAGGCTCACGCGAGCGCGCCTTGCTTTCGAATTTCCCGCGCTCGAACCTCTCGCGTTTACATCATGGGCTAGTCCCCCCCCCCCCCCCCTCTCGCGTGGGCGGCGAAGCCAGCCTCCCTAGAGTGACCACCTCTGCCGGCGAAATGGAAACACTTGTTGCGTAGCTGTCCGTCCAAGTAAAGCTTTCACAACTGCAGTGTTCGCAGCACCAGTACAGTACATGAGTGCCACTTCTATCAAGTGCAGCTTCCCTCAGCACGCTGCATGGGCAGCGCTTATTGTGTACTTGCTTCTGACTTGCGCAGAAATTCTGTTTAAACATCCCCTTCCACTTTTCTTTCTTTTTTTTTTTGTATTTTGCAGCTCGGCAGCGCCAGGTGTGAAAAAAAAAAAACAAACAAAAATTATTAGGCGTGACAATGTACACAATGTGTTATTGAATGGGGCACTTCTGAGTGCACAGCGGGCGCGGTAAACACGACCAACCTGTCACAATCAATTTTTTCATTTGTAAGTACACATCCCTTCTTCGTCTGGGTGCCCCACGGTAGAACATAGTGCGTTTTTATTTATTTTGACACAACGTGACGCGATCGTGTAGTGGGCATTCCAAAGAAAAAAGCGAGTTCGTGCTTCCTGAGCATAGTCGTGTCTCCAAGAATGCAGTGACCAGGGTAGAACGCTGCGCTCGGCTTCTTCCTTCGCGCGATAAGGTAACTAGGCGACGTTCGCTTGACGGGCCCGTTTTAGCAGCTTGGCTTGCAGGAAGGAGAGGAAGAACTCGCAGATGCGGCGATTGATTCGTGCATGCAGACCCAGGAGAAAGACGACGACGCGAACGAAATGCGGTGAACGTGACAAGTACCCAGCGCGATCAAGCTACTACTACACGAGGTGCTGCTCACCTGAGCGATGACGCAATGATATTGCAAAGAGGGACGGACGGGTATGGCGAACCGCTGGGATCACACTGCCGAAGCATCAAGTGGGTAGCCCTGAAGAGGGCTGTTGTGTTCTCGTTGGCTGGCTGCAGGCGACGCCGCTGGCTTCTTAGCCTCCGAATCCGTACAGGGTGCGGCCCTGACGCTTGAGGGCGTACACGACGTCCATGGCTGTCACGGTCTTCCTTTTGGCGTGCTCGGTGTAAGTGACGGCATCGCGGATCACGTTCTCGAGGAACACCTTGAGAACGCCGCGAGTTTCCTCGTAGATGAGGCCAGAGATGCGCTTGACACCGCCACGGCGCGCCAGACGACGGATGGCCGGCTTGGTTATGCCCTGGATGTTGTCACGCAACACCTTTCGATGACGCTTGGCGCCACCCTTCCCCAGCCCTTTGCCACCTTTGCCACGGCCAGACATGACGGCTTCCGAAGTTTCTGCTTCTGCTTCGAAACGCGCCCGGAAAGCGAATGGGTGGTGGTAGTGGTTAAAATGAAGAGGAAAAAAGGCACCTAATTTCTGTCTGCCTTCAGGCGACACGGCGCAGTGCCTTATAGGGGAGGGGGGAAGGAGGGATAAAAAGAATAGAAGGAAAGTAGAAGCAGAAGAAGACAGCCAACGAGAGGAAAAAAGAAGGAGATAGGAAAGTGGGGATCCGGTCGAAGCAGTCCAAGGGCGGGGTGCCACAATGCGAGAGCTACACGGCGTCAGGAGACCGCGGAGGGCGAACCAGTCGGCGGGAGCTACGCTGAAGTCGGAGATCGCGAGGGCACAACCGTCCAGCTTGAAATCCTGCGAGCGAATCGCGAATGCTCGACACGATCGAGTCGCGGTGTCGGCGCCGGCCCGCGAGACTGAGGAGGAAGGCGAACGGCGCACGCCGGTTGGTCGGCGGCCAGCTCGTCTCTCTCTCCCTCTTTTCTTCGCGAGGAGCGCGTTGGCCGCGCAGGTTGCTGCACTGACTATTTTTCTGCACTACAAGATTGAATATACACGGCAAACATGCTTTCGTTTGTTTGTTTGTTTTTAATTCTTTTCTCGTTACTGTTGCTAAGTTTCTTGCCCATTCATTCACGCACCCTTCACTGCTGCAAAATGGCGTATCAGTCGTATCAGCTGCCCCAGCGGCAAGGAGACATCAAACCGAGTAAGCGACAATTCATGTACGCGTACGTACAAGCCCAGCGGATACAACGCGTTCGCTAAAAAACGTTTCATCGTGTCCACTGAACATGACACACGCAATATTTGTCAAAACTCACAGCTGCAACAGCTCACCTGTGTGCCGCACGTAAATAAACTGCACACTTAACACTTTGCGACTACTCGTCCCCGGCGTGTGCCCCCCCCCCTCTTTTTTTTTTTTCTTTTCTATGTTCTCGCTTTCTCTCTAATCACATCAATGCCTCATTTGCACGCACGAAACCCGTTTCACGGCGTCACTTTGACGCCATCCTTGTCGCCAAACCAAGGGACTAACACACGCGGTCCGGGCACGGCCTCATGGCCGGAAATTTCTAAACAAAGCGTGCTCGCGTTGTTGTGGACGCCGGCACGTGAAATTCGGCAAAGTAACAGCACCTTTGGCTGGCTACGCGTGTCTCAAATTTTACTGTGGCAGCTCCACTACATATCGCGATACGGCAGTTTCACCGAAGCCACGCAACGCGACCGCGCTCATTTCAGCATTCACGGGGACGGCAGAGAGTGAGAGCGCACCTCCTCTCGGGCGCGCCTCTCCTCCCGTAAACACGGACTGTCAAGCGGTCCGGTCGCAGCGAAGTTTCCCCATCTCCTTGCGGGGTGGTTCAACACCTGCCCGTTTCAAGTGCACGGTTGCACTGTGAGGAACCCTGCAAGGGTCACGCAATTACAGGCAAAACAGCCCTAACTCTAAAGCGCCTTACATAGGACGAGATTGGAGCGTAAAATGCACCACCCTTTATGCATTCTTTCTTCTTTACAGCGTTGGAAGAGTGTTCGTTCGCTGCATGTTTTACGCATGCGTACTTTCGCTTACATAATACCTTCGGAGGCTGACAACCTGTTAAGTAATCTATCAACGACTATCCGGACGGCATCAGCTGTGCAAAGAAGATTTGCAGTTGGCCTTCCAGAGCCGTCCAGAGCACACAAAGTAGGTCTACACATCGTGGCAACCAATATTTCGAAAAAAGTGAATTGCGTAGTATTATAAAGAATACAACTTTCAGAATGAGCAAAACTGCTTGGTTTGACCAAAGTACAAAGAGGTGCGATTTATACCACATCGATCCATTTATTGAATTAAAAATTACGCTGGCATTAGATAGAATATCGGAAACTCTAATTGACCGATTGAGGCTAGGCACGGCATACACAAAAACATTTGTTTTTTTTTTTTTCTTTGCACAGACACGGCAGAGCTGAAAGTCCCGAATGCGAATGCGGATTGATAGATGAAGACGTATGTCACCTTCTCGTAGACTGTCCACATCACGAGACGCCGTCTTAAGTCCGAACAGTTGGCATTAGACCGCAGACCGTTTAACATGAAGAAACTTCTGGGTCCGTGGCCTACTCGAGTTTTACAGTCGCACGCTTTAAAAGCATCAACACGTTCTTTACAAGACAGCGGGATTGCTGATAAGTATTAAGAAATAACGAACTTTCATTTGTAACAAATGTACTTATTATGTACAGTATCACGTGACTCTCATCATGTGTGTGTTGTGAAATGAATGACGTGTCGACAATTATGTACACACGAGCGAATGCATCTTTATACGGACCAGACGTGTGCTCTACTGTTTTGTGCTGGTGGACCGAATATTATCGAGGGACATTATATCAGAGACTTCATTCATTGACTTTCGAACATTTACTTACCATTGTGTTCTGATATGTGCGTATAAGTGTAAGTGTGTCTTTGCATATCTCTGCCCGAGTTTTCTACTTTCCATGCACTGCTTTGTACGTTTTGCTTCAAGATACGTGTTCAAGTTTAACTCAACGGCCAAGGAGTAGCCGGCGCCATAATGGTGCGCCGACATCTCCTTACATATCATATCAATAAGAAAAAAAGATGCGCGCCAATGCCCATCTATTGTATTCCCTTCTCACGTGCCCCAATACCAAACTGCGCGTGCCATTTCTGTGGTGCAAGTGTGTTTAAGTAGTCGCAGTTTCATCTTTCACAATCATGAGGGTTCCCATATTGAAAGTATTCCTTCCCCGAACTTGTGGCAGGGACGCACGATGCGAAATTACAAAATGATCGCGCTTGAAAGCTTCATACAAATGCACTGTCGACCCGCCGAACATAGTCAGTAATCTAAAACAAAGCGGAAATAAACGGTGCGTCCGCTCATTCATTTAAGGTAAGTTTCCCACCACATTCCGAATGGAACGTACCACTCATTTGTGCCTAGCACAGGCGCATTTGTTCTTTCGAAGAGAACACAGTGTTCCGCTACACCGTGTGATTATGTAAACGTCAAGCCGAGCAGTGTCGTTTGCTGGCCGGCCTGGCTATGTTTCTTTCGGCGACGCGCAAACGGAGCACTCGGTGCGAAAACGGGAAATGCCCATACCTCGTGTCGACCGCCTTTCTTTACTGGATTTCGTACTTCTTTGTGCACTATATAAATCACCTGCGTGGTACCCCTGTCATGCGTACGCACAGTTTTGTTTTTTCCTTCACTCGGGCTGTCGATACTTTGCTTTCGGACAATAATTAGCATGCAGTCCGCCGCCACGCTTTTCTGCTTCTACAGCTATTGTCACATGCGTCTATATATTTCTCCCCTATCTTTTCTTGCATCAATGCTTCCGCACATTTTTCACCGCGCCACGCACTTTAAGCTACATTCACTCCTCCTACAGTCTCGAAACGGGCCTGCCCTGCGCTCTCAAGAAATAAATGCCCCAATTTCGTAAACAAATGAATGGCGTGGCAGAGAAGGAACTCTGCGCTGTCTGATGAATGTGGCTGTACCCTTCACATCGGGCGGCAGCTATCACCACCTAGCCATAATGCTGACCTAACAAACAGCTACATTTATCTTGTTTTTTTTCTCTCTTTAAATAGTGAAGTATAGGACCGCGGTGCTTTGCAGTGAATGGTTTAGTTTTCACTCTTGCCTTGACTTTAGCCACCAATAAGATAACCACCTTCTAGTTAATTCTACCCGCCTAAAGTCTATTTTGCCCTCCCCCGTCTCTAAACCCCGGTGCTTTTGAAAAACTCTGCGCCATCATTCTAAACTATAAGGTGAAGCCCTTTACATAGCATTATCAAGTGTTCGGCAGTTTCCTTCTCTCCGCATGCACTGCATACCGTGTATACCCCTTCATATTTGGCCCGACATGTCGGAGTTGCTCGGGCAAGCGCTGACGCGAGTTTCCTATTCTATCATTTCCCAAGAGCTGAACACACTCGAGTTCATGTTACCTTTTTTTGAGAGAAGCGGCCACCTTCCCCCTGTTTTTTTTTTTTTTTTTTTAATTACCACGCTCCTGGTTTTGTTTTCCCTCCATTACCGTACTTGTGGCACTTTTCTCCGCGCACTCGGTCTTCTCTAATTTACCTGTTCAACCTCCCCGAGCACACACGTCGAGCGCGGCACACCAACGCTCCTGCTAGCGGTGTTCAACAGAGAGAAGAGGATGGATTCGGAGCCGAATCTCTCAGCACAACCCCTATGCCGACGCAGACAATTTGGGTGGCTCTGAGAAGAGCCGTTGATTTGTCGTTGCTCGCTGTGGCCCACGACGCACGCCTACTTGGAGCTGGTGTACTTGGTGACGGCTTTTGTACCCTCGGACACCGCGTGCTTGGCCAGCTCTCCGGGCAGCAGCAGGCGCACCGCGGTCTGGATCTCCCGGCTCGTGATGGTCGAGCGCTTGTTGTAGTGAGCAAGGCGTGACGACTCGGCGGCGATACGCTCGAAGATGTCGTTCACGAAGCTGTTCATGATGGACATGGCCTTGCTGGAGACACCAGTGTCGGGGTGCACCTGCTTCAGCACCTTATAGATGTAGATGGAGAAGCTCTCCTTCCTGCGGCGCTTCTTCTTCTTCTTGTCCGTGGCGCGCACATTCTTCTGCACCTTGCCGGCCTTCTTGACGGCTTTGCCAGACGGTTGGGGAGGCATGATTTCACACAACACGCACGCGAGACCAGAGTCGAATGCGCGTGTCCCCCCGTCTCGCCGCGCTTAAATATGAGCGAGGGGTGTTGACGAGATCAGCACAACGCGCGCGCCCCATTGGTTCGCACGGCTTCTCTCTCTCACACTCTCATCCGTTCCCCGCGAGCGGCGGCGCGCGATGGTGGCAACGGAAACCATTCGAGGATTCGCTCGCAGGATTTCAAGCTGGACGGTTGTGCCCTCGCGATCTCCGACTTCAGCGTAGCTCCCGCCGACTGGTTCGCCCTCCGCGGTCTCCTGACGCCGTGTAGCTCTCGCATTGTGGCACCCCGCCCTTGGACTGCTTCGACCGGATCCCCACTTTCCTATCTCCTTCTTTTTTTCCTCTCGTTGGCTGTCTTCTTCTGCTTCTACTTTCCTTCTATTCTTTTTATCCCTCCTTCCCCCCACCCCTATAAGGCACTGCGCCGTGTCGCCTGAAGGCAGACAGAAATTAGGTGCCTTTTTCCTCTTCATTCTAATCACTACCACCACCACCATTCGAGCACGGCTCTCATCTCAGAAGGCAGCAGCTTTCTTGTTTTCGGCAACCGGCGTCGTACCAAGCGAAAAGCAACACCATGTCCGGACGTGGCAAGGGCGGCAAGGCGAAAGGCAAGAGCAAGACCCGTTCTAGCCGCGCGGGGCTTCAGTTCCCCGTGGGCCGTATTCACCGCCTCCTACGCAAGGGAAACTACGCCGAGCGCGTCGGAGCTGGCGCTCCGGTCTACCTGGCTGCCGTACTCGAGTACCTGGCCGCCGAGGTGCTCGAGCTGGCGGGCAACGCCGCTCGTGACAACAAGAAGACCCGGATCATCCCCCGTCACTTGCAGCTCGCCATCCGCAACGACGAGGAGCTGAACAAACTGCTTTCCGGCGTCACCATCGCGCAGGGCGGTGTGTTGCCCAACATTCAAGCCGTGCTTCTTCCAAAGAAGACGGAGAAGAAGGCGTAAGCGAGCACCCCTTCCGCGCGCTCGCCGCATTCCCCAAACGGTCCTTCTAAGGACCACCCAAACAGGTGACGCGGCCGTGTTTCGCTTCGCAGTCACGATGGCTCTGTTCGTACCCTCAAGCGTGTTTGTTTTTCTATACTTTATATATATTTCCTCGCGACATCAGTTAGCCACAAGTGCGCGACGCCAAATGCTGCAAAGAGACAACCAAATCACGCAGCTCGGCACCGAAAAAGACAGAAAAGAGCATGTAAGCGTTGTCATTTCTCATTAAAAAAAAAAAAAAAAAAAGCTCCACACGTAACCGTCTATCCTTACGATGACACCTGAACGGGTCAGCACAGGGACAGAGTAAATTTAATACCTTTGAATAGAAAAACAAACGTAAGGTAAAAAAAAAAAAAGAGAGAGAGAGAGAGAGAACCCGCCGTTAGCGCATTCCATTTGGTGCTTCTAACACAATTTATTTCGTCTATCTTGCTAGGCAGCGCAGCCACTATTACACAGAACACACAACACAAGCGCTTAACTTCAACTAAACGTTTATTGCAAAAAAAAAAAAAAAAAAAATTGTCCAGAATATGGCACAAAAACTTGTTCAGCTTCAAAAGAAATGAAAGGAAATGACACGCGATGATTTCGAGTGTGTTAGTGCACTCTCTATCGCGCTCACGCGGAAAGAACTGTTTTTTGGATGGGGTGATAGAGAATAACAGACAGTAATGTGCGGGACTGGCACGTGTGCTTTTTGTTGTCTACCTTTTACTATTCTTTTTCTCTGTTCACCCCCTTTATAAACTCTGACGTTTGCAATGAAAGTTCAGTTGAAGTTAAGCGCTTGTGTTGTGAGGTCTGTGTAATAGTGGCTGCGCTTCCTAGCGAGATGGATCCTTACCAACTGGCCCGATACAATTGTTTATTTCGTCTCTCGGTAAAACTTCATCACCTCCTACGAGTGCACCCAAAAGTTGCGCCGGGGTCCAGCAGCCCAAGTCACCATGGCGTTACGCAAACAGAAGCCCTCAAAAACACCTTACAAGCGGCGGGCAAAAAGGTAAACACATAAATGAAATTGACACACCACAGGGTCGCAGCACGGCTGCTGCACACACACCGACTGAAGCTAGCCTACCTTTTCTCTGTCTACTCATAATGATACACACTTTTACCTTGAATTTGTCAAAGCTGAGCCATTTCTTCGTAATAACGACGCGCCGACGTTCCGTTCTTCCGCGCGCTAGACAACGGCAGCCACGTACGTACAAAACATGACAGCAAAAGAGGGTGCGGCCGGAGTACGTGGCCTGGAGTGGTCTCGTAGCCAAAGCAGACATGTTGGTGGTCCTGAGAAGGACCGTTTGTTGTTGCTTGCCTGTCGACCGAAGCGCAGGGAGCAGCCCAACTTAGGCGCGCTCACCGCGAATGCGCCGAGCCAGCTGGATGTCCTTTGGCATGATGGTGACGCGCTTAGCGTGGATGGCGCACAGGTTGGTGTCTTCGAAAAGACCAACGAGGTAGGCCTCGCTAGCTTCCTGTAGGGCCATCACGGCAGAACTCTGGAAACGGAGGTCCGTCTTGAAGTCCTGAGCGATTTCCCGCACCAGGCGCTGAAAGGGAAGCTTGCGGATCAGCAGTTCGGTCGACTTCTGGTATCGGCGAATTTCACGCAGGGCCACGGTTCCAGGCCTGTAACGGTGAGGTTTCTTCACCCCGCCTGTGGCAGGGGCACTCTTGCGAGCAGCCTTGGTAGCAAGCTGCTTACGCGGAGCCTTGCCTCCAGTACTCTTGCGCGCGGTTTGTTTAGTTCGGGCCATGCTGCGTGCGTCCGATCACCTCGACTGACGGAGCGAAACTGCGCTCCTGCCGGAGATCGGCAAAAGCGGCTTCGCCGCACGACCCATCTCTCTCCCTCCCATTGGCCGAAGCGTGAGAACCCGTCCGCGTGCGAGCGCGGAAGCGTACGCCAGGATGCTGGCTGGCGCTCATTTTCGGGCAACCGTGCAGTTCGCGGCTGCAAAGAGGTACACCGAAACGAAACCACTACCGCTGTACAATACAGCCTGCTGCGCATTTCTTTCGCCTTCCAGGCAACACATCAATCGACGCTGTAGCTCGTCGCTTCCCGAAGCGGCGCGACGGAGTGCGAGACGCCACCATTCACGCCAACAGCGCGCATCGCACTAGAGCGCCTCGCATCACCGAGGGCAAATGCGCACTGCCACGCCAAAAAAACTTGCTCCTTGCGTTGTCGCTTATTTGCGACCATTACGTAGATGGGCGAAGACGACGAGAGACCACCGGCAGTGTTGGTATATGCATACACGTCCGCGCAACGACAAGGAGTAAAACGCAACAAAACATTCTAACACAAACACCCCGTACATCCAACTGCCACTGAGCGCGCCTACTTGCTCAATCGCAGACAGTAACGGGACTCAATTTTATCTTCCTTTCCCTCTTAAGAATCACTCATACATACTTGCCAAACTACTAGGTGCGCTCAATGGCGGTTGGATGTACGGGGTGTTTGCGTTCGAATGTTTTGTTTCATTTTTACTCCTATTCCCTCGATATGTCGTCTCACTCTGGCTTCCCTCATGTCTCTTTCTCTACACTTTTATTCCCACCCTTTTAATCCCCCCTCACCCCCCATCCCTTGTGAGCTACCGCTGAGGTGTCGCATCCTGATGCAGACAGTTTCGGGGCTCACTTTCCTCTTCTTTTCCATCTTACACATCAGCAATCCCCCCCCCCCCCCCCCAACCTCTAAGTGCTAAATATGTGGCACAAAAAGCAGGAAATGGACTCAATGAAAGGGTGAAAAATAATAATCATAATAGAAACGAAGATCAACACGCGCCTCAAAAAGCCCCATTCACTCCTCTTTCACATTTTCACGAGAAAATGAAGGTACACACATGGAGAACAATTTTTGTTATAGGTAGGCTTGCCTGAGCAGAACCACTGTCGTGCGCCTTGGTTACACATTCGACACGCCTCGTCCTGTGCGGAGGTGGGTGGGAAACCAAGGGTGCACTTGAAAATGCAATGCTCGTGGGTTGGTGTCGCCATCTGACGGCAGGCTCACGCGAGCGCGCCTTGCTTTCGAATTTCCCGCGCTCGAACCTCTCGCGTTTACATCATGGGCTAGTCCCCCCCCCCCCCCCCTCTCGCGTGGGCGGCGAAGCCAGCCTCCCTAGAGTGACCACCTCTGCCGGCGAAATGGAAACACTTGTTGCGTAGCTGTCCGTCCAAGTAAAGCTTTCACAACTGCAGTGTTCGCAGCACCAGTACAGTACATGAGTGCCACTTCTATCAAGTGCAGCTTCCCTCAGCACGCTGCATGGGCAGCGCTTATTGTGTACTTGCTTCTGACTTGCGCAGAAATTCTGTTTAAACATCCCCTTCCACTTTTCTTTCTTTTTTTTTTTGTATTTTGCAGCTCGGCAGCGCCAGGTGTGAAAAAAAAAAAACAAACAAAAATTATTAGGCGTGACAATGTACACAATGTGTTATTGAATGGGGCACTTCTGAGTGCACAGCGGGCGCGGTAAACACGACCAACCTGTCACAATCAATTTTTTCATTTGTAAGTACACATCCCTTCTTCGTCTGGGTGCCCCACGGTAGAACATAGTGCGTTTTTATTTATTTTGACACAACGTGACGCGATCGTGTAGTGGGCATTCCAAAGAAAAAAGCGAGTTCGTGCTTCCTGAGCATAGTCGTGTCTCCAAGAATGCAGTGACCAGGGTAGAACGCTGCGCTCGGCTTCTTCCTTCGCGCGATAAGGTAACTAGGCGACGTTCGCTTGACGGGCCCGTTTTAGCAGCTTGGCTTGCAGGAAGGAGAGGAAGAACTCGCAGATGCGGCGATTGATTCGTGCATGCAGACCCAGGAGAAAGACGACGACGCGAACGAAATGCGGTGAACGTGACAAGTACCCAGCGCGATCAAGCTACTACTACACGAGGTGCTGCTCACCTGAGCGATGACGCAATGATATTGCAAAGAGGGACGGACGGGTATGGCGAACCGCTGGGATCACACTGCCGAAGCATCAAGTGGGTAGCCCTGAAGAGGGCTGTTGTGTTCTCGTTGGCTGGCTGCAGGCGACGCCGCTGGCTTCTTAGCCTCCGAATCCGTACAGGGTGCGGCCCTGACGCTTGAGGGCGTACACGACGTCCATGGCTGTCACGGTCTTCCTTTTGGCGTGCTCGGTGTAAGTGACGGCATCGCGGATCACGTTCTCGAGGAACACCTTGAGAACGCCGCGAGTTTCCTCGTAGATGAGGCCAGAGATGCGCTTGACACCGCCACGGCGCGCCAGACGACGGATGGCCGGCTTGGTTATGCCCTGGATGTTGTCACGCAACACCTTTCGATGACGCTTGGCGCCACCCTTCCCCAGCCCTTTGCCACCTTTGCCACGGCCAGACATGACGGCTTCCGAAGTTTCTGCTTCTGCTTCGAAACGCGCCCGGAAAGCGAATGGGTGGTGGTAGTGGTTAAAATGAAGAGGAAAAAAGGCACCTAATTTCTGTCTGCCTTCAGGCGACACGGCGCAGTGCCTTATAGGGGAGGGGGGAAGGAGGGATAAAAAGAATAGAAGGAAAGTAGAAGCAGAAGAAGACAGCCAACGAGAGGAAAAAAGAAGGAGATAGGAAAGTGGGGATCCGGTCGAAGCAGTCCAAGGGCGGGGTGCCACAATGCGAGAGCTACACGGCGTCAGGAGACCGCGGAGGGCGAACCAGTCGGCGGGAGCTACGCTGAAGTCGGAGATCGCGAGGGCACAACCGTCCAGCTTGAAATCCTGCGAGCGAATCGCGAATGCTCGACACGATCGAGTCGCGGTGTCGGCGCCGGCCCGCGAGACTGAGGAGGAAGGCGAACGGCGCACGCCGGTTGGTCGGCGGCCAGCTCGTCTCTCTCTCCCTCTTTTCTTCGCGAGGAGCGCGTTGGCCGCGCAGGTTGCTGCACTGACTATTTTTCTGCACTACAAGATTGAATATACACGGCAAACATGCTTTCGTTTGTTTGTTTGTTTTTAATTCTTTTCTCGTTACTGTTGCTAAGTTTCTTGCCCATTCATTCACGCACCCTTCACTGCTGCAAAATGGCGTATCAGTCGTATCAGCTGCCCCAGCGGCAAGGAGACATCAAACCGAGTAAGCGACAATTCATGTACGCGTACGTACAAGCCCAGCGGATACAACGCGTTCGCTAAAAAACGTTTCATCGTGTCCACTGAACATGACACACGCAATATTTGTCAAAACTCACAGCTGCAACAGCTCACCTGTGTGCCGCACGTAAATAAACTGCACACTTAACACTTTGCGACTACTCGTCCCCGGCGTGTGCCCCCCCCCCTCTTTTTTTTTTTTCTTTTCTATGTTCTCGCTTTCTCTCTAATCACATCAATGCCTCATTTGCACGCACGAAACCCGTTTCACGGCGTCACTTTGACGCCATCCTTGTCGCCAAACCAAGGGACTAACACACGCGGTCCGGGCACGGCCTCATGGCCGGAAATTTCTAAACAAAGCGTGCTCGCGTTGTTGTGGACGCCGGCACGTGAAATTCGGCAAAGTAACAGCACCTTTGGCTGGCTACGCGTGTCTCAAATTTTACTGTGGCAGCTCCACTACATATCGCGATACGGCAGTTTCACCGAAGCCACGCAACGCGACCGCGCTCATTTCAGCATTCACGGGGACGGCAGAGAGTGAGAGCGCACCTCCTCTCGGGCGCGCCTCTCCTCCCGTAAACACGGACTGTCAAGCGGTCCGGTCGCAGCGAAGTTTCCCCATCTCCTTGCGGGGTGGTTCAACACCTGCCCGTTTCAAGTGCACGGTTGCACTGTGAGGAACCCTGCAAGGGTCACGCAATTACAGGCAAAACAGCCCTAACTCTAAAGCGCCTTACATAGGACGAGATTGGAGCGTAAAATGCACCACCCTTTATGCATTCTTTCTTCTTTACAGCGTTGGAAGAGTGTTCGTTCGCTGCATGTTTTACGCATGCGTACTTTCGCTTACATAATACCTTCGGAGGCTGACAACCTGTTAAGTAATCTATCAACGACTATCCGGACGGCATCAGCTGTGCAAAGAAGATTTGCAGTTGGCCTTCCAGAGCCGTCCAGAGCACACAAAGTAGGTCTACACATCGTGGCAACCAATATTTCGAAAAAAGTGAATTGCGTAGTATTATAAAGAATACAACTTTCAGAATGAGCAAAACTGCTTGGTTTGACCAAAGTACAAAGAGGTGCGATTTATACCACATCGATCCATTTATTGAATTAAAAATTACGCTGGCATTAGATAGAATATCGGAAACTCTAATTGACCGATTGAGGCTAGGCACGGCATACACAAAAACATTTGTTTTTTTTTTTTTCTTTGCACAGACACGGCAGAGCTGAAAGTCCCGAATGCGAATGCGGATTGATAGATGAAGACGTATGTCACCTTCTCGTAGACTGTCCACATCACGAGACGCCGTCTTAAGTCCGAACAGTTGGCATTAGACCGCAGACCGTTTAACATGAAGAAACTTCTGGGTCCGTGGCCTACTCGAGTTTTACAGTCGCACGCTTTAAAAGCATCAACACGTTCTTTACAAGACAGCGGGATTGCTGATAAGTATTAAGAAATAACGAACTTTCATTTGTAACAAATGTACTTATTATGTACAGTATCACGTGACTCTCATCATGTGTGTGTTGTGAAATGAATGACGTGTCGACAATTATGTACACACGAGCGAATGCATCTTTATACGGACCAGACGTGTGCTCTACTGTTTTGTGCTGGTGGACCGAATATTATCGAGGGACATTATATCAGAGACTTCATTCATTGACTTTCGAACATTTACTTACCATTGTGTTCTGATATGTGCGTATAAGTGTAAGTGTGTCTTTGCATATCTCTGCCCGAGTTTTCTACTTTCCATGCACTGCTTTGTACGTTTTGCTTCAAGATACGTGTTCAAGTTTAACTCAACGGCCAAGGAGTAGCCGGCGCCATAATGGTGCGCCGACATCTCCTTACATATCATATCAATAAGAAAAAAAGATGCGCGCCAATGCCCATCTATTGTATTCCCTTCTCACGTGCCCCAATACCAAACTGCGCGTGCCATTTCTGTGGTGCAAGTGTGTTTAAGTAGTCGCAGTTTCATCTTTCACAATCATGAGGGTTCCCATATTGAAAGTATTCCTTCCCCGAACTTGTGGCAGGGACGCACGATGCGAAATTACAAAATGATCGCGCTTGAAAGCTTCATACAAATGCACTGTCGACCCGCCGAACATAGTCAGTAATCTAAAACAAAGCGGAAATAAACGGTGCGTCCGCTCATTCATTTAAGGTAAGTTTCCCACCACATTCCGAATGGAACGTACCACTCATTTGTGCCTAGCACAGGCGCATTTGTTCTTTCGAAGAGAACACAGTGTTCCGCTACACCGTGTGATTATGTAAACGTCAAGCCGAGCAGTGTCGTTTGCTGGCCGGCCTGGCTATGTTTCTTTCGGCGACGCGCAAACGGAGCACTCGGTGCGAAAACGGGAAATGCCCATACCTCGTGTCGACCGCCTTTCTTTACTGGATTTCGTACTTCTTTGTGCACTATATAAATCACCTGCGTGGTACCCCTGTCATGCGTACGCACAGTTTTGTTTTTTCCTTCACTCGGGCTGTCGATACTTTGCTTTCGGACAATAATTAGCATGCAGTCCGCCGCCACGCTTTTCTGCTTCTACAGCTATTGTCACATGCGTCTATATATTTCTCCCCTATCTTTTCTTGCATCAATGCTTCCGCACATTTTTCACCGCGCCACGCACTTTAAGCTACATTCACTCCTCCTACAGTCTCGAAACGGGCCTGCCCTGCGCTCTCAAGAAATAAATGCCCCAATTTCGTAAACAAATGAATGGCGTGGCAGAGAAGGAACTCTGCGCTGTCTGATGAATGTGGCTGTACCCTTCACATCGGGCGGCAGCTATCACCACCTAGCCATAATGCTGACCTAACAAACAGCTACATTTATCTTGTTTTTTTTCTCTCTTTAAATAGTGAAGTATAGGACCGCGGTGCTTTGCAGTGAATGGTTTAGTTTTCACTCTTGCCTTGACTTTAGCCACCAATAAGATAACCACCTTCTAGTTAATTCTACCCGCCTAAAGTCTATTTTGCCCTCCCCCGTCTCTAAACCCCGGTGCTTTTGAAAAACTCTGCGCCATCATTCTAAACTATAAGGTGAAGCCCTTTACATAGCATTATCAAGTGTTCGGCAGTTTCCTTCTCTCCGCATGCACTGCATACCGTGTATACCCCTTCATATTTGGCCCGACATGTCGGAGTTGCTCGGGCAAGCGCTGACGCGAGTTTCCTATTCTATCATTTCCCAAGAGCTGAACACACTCGAGTTCATGTTACCTTTTTTTGAGAGAAGCGGCCACCTTCCCCCTGTTTTTTTTTTTTTTTTTTAATTACCACGCTCCTGGTTTTGTTTTCCCTCCATTACCGTACTTGTGGCACTTTTCTCCGCGCACTCGGTCTTCTCTAATTTACCTGTTCAACCTCCCCGAGCACACACGTCGAGCGCGGCACACCAACGCTCCTGCTAGCGGTGTTCAACAGAGAGAAGAGGATGGATTCGGAGCCGAATCTCTCAGCACAACCCCTATGCCGACGCAGACAATTTGGGTGGCTCTGAGAAGAGCCGTTGATTTGTCGTTGCTCGCTGTGGCCCACGACGCACGCCTACTTGGAGCTGGTGTACTTGGTGACGGCTTTTGTACCCTCGGACACCGCGTGCTTGGCCAGCTCTCCGGGCAGCAGCAGGCGCACCGCGGTCTGGATCTCCCGGCTCGTGATGGTCGAGCGCTTGTTGTAGTGAGCAAGGCGTGACGACTCGGCGGCGATACGCTCGAAGATGTCGTTCACGAAGCTGTTCATGATGGACATGGCCTTGCTGGAGACACCAGTGTCGGGGTGCACCTGCTTCAGCACCTTATAGATGTAGATGGAGAAGCTCTCCTTCCTGCGGCGCTTCTTCTTCTTCTTGTCCGTGGCGCGCACATTCTTCTGCGCCTTGCCGGCCTTCTTGACGGCTTTGCCAGACGGTTGGGGAGGCATGATTTCACACAACACGCACGCGAGACCAGAGTCGAATGCGCGTGTCCCCCCGTCTCGCCGCGCTTAAATATGAGCGAGGGGTGTTGACGAGATCAGCACAACGCGCGCGCCCCATTGGTTCGCACGGCTTCTCTCTCTCACACTCTCATCCGTTCCCCGCGAGCGGCGGCGCGCGATGGTGGCAACGGAAACCATTCGAGGATTCGCTCGCAGGATTTCAAGCTGGACGGTTGTGCCCTCGCGATCTCCGACTTCAGCGTAGCTCCCGCCGACTGGTTCGCCCTCCGCGGTCTCCTGACGCCGTGTAGCTCTCGCATTGTGGCACCCCGCCCTTGGACTGCTTCGACCGGATCCCCACTTTCCTATCTCCTTCTTTTTTCCTCTCGTTGGCTGTCTTCTTCTGCTTCTACTTTCCTTCTATTCTTTTTATCCCTCCTTCCCCCCACCCCTATAAGGCACTGCGCCGTGTCGCCTGAAGGCAGACAGAAATTAGGTGCCTTTTTCCTCTTCATTCTAATCACTACCACCACCACCATTCGAGCACGGCTCTCATCTCAGAAGGCAGCAGCTTTCTTGTTTTCGGCAACCGGCGTCGTACCAAGCGAAAAGCAACACCATGTCCGGACGTGGCAAGGGCGGCAAGGCGAAAGGCAAGAGCAAGACCCGTTCTAGCCGCGCGGGGCTTCAGTTCCCCGTGGGCCGTATTCACCGCCTCCTACGCAAGGGAAACTACGCCGAGCGCGTCGGAGCTGGCGCTCCGGTCTACCTGGCTGCCGTACTCGAGTACCTGGCCGCCGAGGTGCTCGAGCTGGCGGGCAACGCCGCTCGTGACAACAAGAAGACCCGGATCATCCCCCGTCACTTGCAGCTCGCCATCCGCAACGACGAGGAGCTGAACAAACTGCTTTCCGGCGTCACCATCGCGCAGGGCGGTGTGTTGCCCAACATTCAAGCCGTGCTTCTTCCAAAGAAGACGGAGAAGAAGGCGTAAGCGAGCACCCCTTCCGCGCGCTCGCCGCATTCCCCAAACGGTCCTTCTAAGGACCACCCAAACAGGTGACGCGGCCGTGTTTCGCTTCGCAGTCACGATGGCTCTGTTCGTACCCTCAAGCGTGTTTGTTTTTCTATACTTTATATATATTTCCTCGCGACATCAGTTAGCCACAAGTGCGCGACGCCAAATGCTGCAAAGAGACAACCAAATCACGCAGCTCGGCACCGAAAAAGACAGAAAAGAGCATGTAAGCGTTGTCATTTCTCATTAAAAAAAAAAAAAAAAAAGCTCCACACGTAACCGTCTATCCTTACGATGACACCTGAACGGGTCAGCACAGGGACAGAGTAAATTTAATACCTTTGAATAGAAAAACAAACGTAAGGTAAAAAAAAAAAAGAGAGAGAGAGAGAGAGAACCCGCCGTTAGCGCATTCCATTTGGTGCTTCTAACACAATTTATTTCGTCTATCTTGCTAGGCAGCGCAGCCACTATTACACAGAACACACAACACAAGCGCTTAACTTCAACTAAACGTTTATTGCAAAAAAAAAAAAAAAAAATTGTCCAGAATATGGCACAAAAACTTGTTCAGCTTCAAAAGAAATGAAAGGAAATGACACGCGATGATTTCGAGTGTGTTAGTGCACTCTCTATCGCGCTCACGCGGAAAGAACTGTTTTTTGGATGGGGTGATAGAGAATAACAGACAGTAATGTGCGGGACTGGCACGTGTGCTTTTTGTTGTCTACCTTTTACTATTCTTTTTCTCTGTTCACCCCCTTTATAAACTCTGACGTTTGCAATGAAAGTTCAGTTGAAGTTAAGCGCTTGTGTTGTGAGGTCTGTGTAATAGTGGCTGCGCTTCCTAGCGAGATGGATCCTTACCAACTGGCCCGATACAATTGTTTATTTCGTCTCTCGGTAAAACTTCATCACCTCCTACGAGTGCACCCAAAAGTTGCGCCGGGGTCCAGCAGCCCAAGTCACCATGGCGTTACGCAAACAGAAGCCCTCAAAAACACCTTACAAGCGGCGGGCAAAAAGGTAAACACATAAATGAAATTGACACACCACAGGGTCGCAGCACGGCTGCTGCACACACACCGACTGAAGCTAGCCTACCTTTTCTCTGTCTACTCATAATGATACACACTTTTACCTTGAATTTGTCAAAGCTGAGCCATTTCTTCGTAATAACGACGCGCCGACGTTCCGTTCTTCCGCGCGCTAGACAACGGCAGCCACGTACGTACAAAACATGACAGCAAAAGAGGGTGCGGCCGGAGTACGTGGCCTGGAGTGGTCTCGTAGCCAAAGCAGACACGTTGGTGGTCCTGAGAAGGACCGTTTGTTGTTGCTTGCCTGTCGACCGAAGCGCAGGGAGCAGCCCAACTTAGGCGCGCTCACCGCGAATGCGCCGAGCCAGCTGGATGTCCTTTGGCATGATGGTGACGCGCTTAGCGTGGATGGCGCACAGGTTGGTGTCTTCGAAAAGACCAACGAGGTAGGCCTCGCTAGCTTCCTGTAGGGCCATCACGGCAGAACTCTGGAAACGGAGGTCCGTCTTGAAGTCCTGAGCGATTTCCCGCACCAGGCGCTGAAAGGGAAGCTTGCGGATCAGCAGTTCGGTCGACTTCTGGTATCGGCGAATTTCACGCAGGGCCACGGTTCCAGGCCTGTAACGGTGAGGTTTCTTCACCCCGCCTGTGGCAGGGGCACTCTTGCGAGCAGCCTTGGTAGCAAGCTGCTTACGCGGAGCCTTGCCTCCAGTACTCTTGCGCGCGGTTTGTTTAGTTCGGGCCATGCTGCGTGCGTCCGATCACCTCGACTGACGGAGCGAAACTGCGCTCCTGCCGGAGATCGGCAAAAGCGGCTTCGCCGCACGACCCATCTCTCTCCCTCCCATTGGCCGAAGCGTGAGAACCCGTCCGCGTGCGAGCGCGGAAGCGTACGCCAGGATGCTGGCTGGCGCTCATTTTCGGGCAACCGTGCAGTTCGCGGCTGCAAAGAGGTACACCGAAACGAAACCACTACCGCTGTACAATACAGCCTGCTGCGCATTTCTTTCGCCTTCCAGGCAACACATCAATCGACGCTGTAGCTCGTCGCTTCCCGAAGCGGCGCGACGGAGTGCGAGACGCCACCATTCACGCCAACAGCGCGCATCGCACTAGAGCGCCTCGCATCACCGAGGGCAAATGCGCACTGCCACGCCAAAAAAACTTGCTCCTTGCGTTGTCGCTTATTTGCGACCATTACGTAGATGGGCGAAGACGACGAGAGACCACCGGCAGTGTTGGTATATGCATACACGTCCGCGCAACGACAAGGAGTAAAACGCAACAAAACATTCTAACACAAACACCCCGTACATCCAACTGCCACTGAGCGCGCCTACTTGCTCAATCGCAGACAGTAACGGGACTCAATTTTATCTTCCTTTCCCTCTTAAGAATCACTCATACATACTTGCCAAACTACTAGGTGCGCTCAATGGCGGTTGGATGTACGGGGTGTTTGCGTTCGAATGTTTTGTTTCATTTTTACTCCTATTCCCTCGATATGTCGTCTCACTCTGGCTTCCCTCATGTCTCTTTCTCTACACTTTTATTCCCACCCTTTTAATCCCCCCTCACCCCCCATCCCTTGTGAGCTACCGCTGAGGTGTCGCATCCTGATGCAGACAGTTTCGGGGCTCACTTTCCTCTTCTTTTCCATCTTACACATCAGCAATCCCCCCCCCCCCCCCCCAACCTCTAAGTGCTAAATATGTGGCACAAAAAGCAGGAAATGGACTCAATGAAAGGGTGAAAAATAATAATCATAATAGAAACGAAGATCAACACGCGCCTCAAAAAGCCCCATTCACTCCTCTTTCACATTTTCACGAGAAAATGAAGGTACACACATGGAGAACAATTTTTGTTATAGGTAGGCTTGCCTGAGCAGAACCACT